>NC_090025.1:10970544-11265544 GCF_037176765.1 Anolis sagrei | reverse complement strand
ACATGCAAGACACAAACATATATTCCTCACACAAATGTCAGAATACAGTGCTATATGCCATAATGATATAGGAAACAACCTTATGCTGACTCAGATCACAGACCAATGGTTTCCAAATGTTGGTTCTTCAGCTCTTTTGGAATTCAGTTTCAGAACTCCTGACTGTTTGCCAATCTGGCTTTAATTTCTGAGAACAGAAGTCTATAACACCTGGAGGAGCAAACTTTGGAAACCATTGTCCTAGATCCTTGATGTCAACATTGGCCAGCAATGGCTTTACAGGGTTTTTGGAAAGATTTTTCCTAGCTCTCCTTTAAGATCCTATTCCCTGATATTCTCTGGTGCAGGGGTCCTCAAACAAAGGCCCAAGGGCCAGATAAGGCCCTCCAAGGTCTTACCCAGCCCTCGCTCAGGGTCAACCTTGAAAGCACACAACAACAACAACAATCCTATCTCATCAGCCAAAAGCAGGCCCACACTTCCCATTGAAATATTAAGTTTATATTTGTTAAAATTGTTCTCCATTTTAATTATTTTACTATTTTAAATGTTTTTTTGCACTACAAACAAGATATGTGCATTGTGCATAGGAATTCATTCATGCTTTTTTCAAATTATAATTCGGCCCTCCAACAGACCTGGCCCTCTGTTTAAAAATTTTGAGGACCCCTGCTCTGGTGTACTAGACAAGTACTAGACAAGTTTGATCCAGTTTAACTTCAGAAATCAAATGAGTTTCAGGGTAGAATGGTGGTACTTCAAAGTGTTAGAGGTAGTAAACTTAGTGTTTACTACTTTGCATGTATTTCTAAGAATTTAGGCATAGTATGACTTCATGGTATTTACTGTTTGCTGATCTTGACCATATAATCTCTCATCCTGTATCAGTTGGCTTGAGTTGTTTCATCATCCATTTTGAAATCTGCAGATTCCTGTCTTCCCTCCTTCATGTTTGCAGTGCATATGTCGCAGAAGCAATCATTGTGCCGTCACGCCTGGGGGCTGTAACTCTTAGTGAAAGAGGCATGGATGTGACATCTTTCCCCAGAGGATTGCTTCTTGCCCTCCTTTAGGAAACTGGAACTCCTAAAGACCAAAACACTGTAGATAACTCAAAATAGGTTTTATTGTTCACAAAGAGTTATCTCTTTAAGGCAATAAGCTGGAAGTTTCAAAGGGGTGAAGGAAAATGTACATTACAGTCTCTGATTGTCTTGGGTCCAAGGAGTTTTGCAGCTGAGAAGCTTTTCCTGGTCCCTCTTTCTCAATGGCTGTAAATGCCAGAGCAATCCACAACCCCAGTCCAAATGGACTATGTTTGAAGACACAGGGTCTTCCTCTGGTGCCAAACGAACTGGTTTGAAGGCGCTTGAGACTTCCCAACATCATTCAGGTTGGTCTGAACATGAAGCATAAGTCTCAAGGGTAAGAACCTCAGAATTGGTGCTGAGAGGTAACTTAATCAGGGGCTTTTAAAGCCAAGTCTCTTACTCACGTCCATCTGGTAGAAAATCTGATGGTGGAATGAAAAAGGGAAGCACTCCCCTCCTCCAGGAAGAGGTGGAGCCAAACAATTGAGCTGAGAAAGCAATTCAAACAACATTGACTGACAGCTATAAATAACCATTCAATCCAACTATACATAGGCAGGGTAAAAAGGCAGGATTAAGCATGATACAACAATTTAAATCTTGCAACTAACAGTTATACATATAGGTGGCGCCACTCGTGCCGTCACAATCATCGCGAGGTGTTATGAAACTCTAAATATTTCAAGTACATCTCCCTTTCATGATTTTTACAGAGAAGGCTAAACATGCTTTATTTCTCTATACTATGAGAGATGTTGGAAGGGGCACTGGTTGTTGCTTACTTCTGCTTGTGAAATGGATTTCTCACATAAGACATGCAATCTCTCTTATTCCCCAAAATAGTGTCCACTGCACCTAACTCATGAAATACATGAATCCCTTATCAGCTATATTGCATAACAGCTGGGCTTGAGCTTATTAGTCATTGATCAGACTTATTTGGATTCAACCAATTGCCTTTCCACTCCTCTCTTAAAACAAAATTATGGAATGGCATTCCAGTTAATTTTCTCTTACTCACGTCAAAAGTATGAAGGGTAATTTATAACACCTTGGGTCAGAGTCACCTTCATGTAGCTTCCTTTTAAAAATGTTAACATTAGAAATTGCTTCCAGACTTCAAACCTGTACCACCCAGAGTCAATGAGCAAATGTTAACACAAAAGTACCTTTTGTAATGTAGACAAATAGACATCATCTCATTGCCACTCAACATCCACTCCTGCTGTGAAACATTTGTTAATACAAGGAAAAGTCAGAGACTGATAAATTGGAGTTATGTTGTGCTTCTAGCTTGCAGTGGCTTTTGTACTCTATACAACAAGGGATGCTTTGCCAGAAAGATCCCAATTTCCTTTTATTAGCCAACTTTTACTGAATGATGTTTCTGCCAGTGAGGAAGAAGTTTACTCACAAAAAGACCATTGCACTTCCTTTCTATTCCTAGCAGTTTTCTGAAAGGAGTTACTAAGGATGCATTGGGCTTCCTTCAAAAAGACAGAACTTTGCATCATAGAATCATGGAAACATAGAGTTGAAAAAAGTGAAGTAAAGTGAAGTGAAAAAGGCAACATGGGCCATCCTGTCCAACCCCCTGCCATGCAGGAATACACAATTAAAGTGCTCCAAAGAGATGGGCATCCTATTTGCCCAATGTTAATAAATTGATTTATTTATTTTATTTCAAGTTTAATTTTCCACATGTAAACATTCACAAGAAATTATCTTTAAATGTTCTGACCTTTTCATAAACCTTCATATATCCAAGAGACGGCCCCTGGAAGTTGCTGTGAGTTTGTACTCTGCTTCTCAAATTGATTTTTTTTCTGACCCCTAAAATGTATTTTTTCTGCTGGTTATGAAGTAATTGATAGCTCCTTAATCTTTTTATCACCAGCTTCTTAATCTGCAGCAGTCTGGGAGGTGGCCACACACTTTGTCCCCGTCCTGTAGTGATGGTGGAGTGGAATCTTCACTGTGTAGCTGGGTCAAAACCAGTTCAGTATCATTGGAAGATCACCTTACCTTCACTGTTGTCATTCTGACTGCTGGACAGGCACTGTGCTCCAAAGACCTCCTTTTCAATGAACATGTAGTCTCTGGGCCAATATGGAGCTCTAAATTCATCTGCAGTGATGATGGGAGAAGTGACAAGGGCACAATGTGTTCCCTTTTTTCTGCACTGATGAGACTTTGGATTGATCTGCATGATACCTGGTCATACTGTTCATAATATGCCCACTGTTTATAATGTGCTCAAACACAAACACATTCCCTTATTTTCCTTTGTGTGGGTAAAACAGTTTGAAATTAGTTTAGTCATCAATAAGGACCAGGAAATAAGAAATCAGAAATCAGAGGATGTTTACTTCTTGGGAGAAGAGAAATGACCAGTCTCGATAAAATAGTGAAGAGCAGAGACATCTACTTTTGGACCACCAGAAGATCCAACCAGTCCATACTTCAGGAAATAAAGCCCGACTGCTCATTGGAGGGAAAGATAGTAGAGGCAAAGATAAAGTACTTTGGCCACATCATGAGAAAAAAAGGAATGCTTAGAGAAGAGAATGATGCTGGGGAAAATGGAAGGAAAAAGGAAGAGGGGTCAACCAAGGGCAAGATGGATGGATGGCATCCTTGAAATGACTGGATTGACCTTGAAGGAGCTGTGGGTGGTGACGGCTGACAGGGAGCTCTGATGTGGGCTGGTCCATGAGGTCACGAAAAGTCAGAAACAACTGAAAGAATGAACAACAACAACAACAAGAGACGTCACACTGACAAAGAAGATCCACATAGTCAAAGCAATGTTATTCCCTGTAGTAATCTATGGATGTGAGAGTTGGACCATAAGGAAGGCTGAGCGAAGGAAGATAGACGCTTTTGAACTGTGCTGCTGGAGGAAAATTCTGGGAGTGCTTTGGACCACAAGAAGATCCAACCAGTCCATACTTCAGGAAATAAAGCCCAACTATTCATTAGAGGGAAGGATAGTAAAGGCAAGGTGAAGTACTTTGGCCACATAATGAGAAGACAGGAAAGCTTAGTGAAGACAATGATGCTGGGAAAAATGAAAAGAAAAAGAAAGAGGGACCTACCAAGGGTAAGATGGATGGATGGTATCCTTGAAGTGACTGAAGGAGCTGGGGGTGGTGACGGCTGACAGGGAGCTCTGGCGTGGGCTAGTCCATGAGGTCACGAAGAGTCAGAAGCGAAGGAACGAATAAACAACAACAAAGGACCAGAAATCCCTGGACATCATTTAGACATCCAGGAGCCATCATACAACCACCACAGGCTATTGAGCCCATGTAGAAGGGTCTTGAGTTTCAAACCCAACGTTGCAAGAAGGAAGTCAGTCTTGAAATCTTGATCTTCACTTGTGTCTATTCTCAGACATTTCTTTTCTTCACCTTGGACAGATGCTATTTATTTTACTAGTCCTCTTGGGATAGCAGGTCTTGACAGCAAAGCTTAACTTTGGATTTCTTAACACTGGACTACAAACAACTTGTTTAACCTTTCCTGGGTGGCAGAAAATGTGAGTTAGCAATTCAAGATGTGTAGCTGACATAAAACATATAAATCTGCACCCAGATGTATTTTAGTTCCATGGCCTATGTCTTTGGGGCAGACATGTTCATATTTTTATTTCTCTTTGTGGCTCATTGGGCATCATTTGATCTATCATTTTAGCAGAGCTATTCTGGTGCTTGTTCTGGCATTATATTCACCTCGTGTGGTATAGTCTATAGATCATGCCGCATTTGGCAAGTCTAATTGGAAACCTCTTATTCAAGCAGACCTCGTTATAGATTGAATATCTGAAAGATAGCCTCCAGCTAGCAGTAAGCATTGGCAGTCCTCACGACAGGGCTGTCAAGCCACTGCTACAACCAAGCTCTGTCAACTGTGTGCATGTGGAGCTAACTAATAGGCAGCTGCTACATGAAGATCCAGGTCTCATGATGGAAATTGAGCACACTGCCAGAGGCCAAATGCAATGTGGGAGCAGGGATGTAGAAGGAGGATGCTTAAAAAATGATACTTCATCATGACATTCCATTCCGTCCCCTCTCATGGAAGGCAGGATCTCTCCCAATCTTAGTCTAATGATATGTAGAGGTTGGCACGGCATCCCATGAGTCCATCATTGTGTCTGCATCCTAGGTTTTTGTTGAAAATGCAAGAAGATTGCCAATGTTCTGTGTTGCCAAGGGAAGCTTTAATAGGTGAAGTTGGCAGGAAACAATTTGGAGAAGTAAAACTGTAGCAATGATGACAATGACAACAGTGGTGCATTGGATCCATATTTAGTTCTAGTTAGAACAGGCTTTCTGAAATCAAGGAGACATAAAACTCATAGTTTGTACTGAATGTACCCTAGCTATTATTCAATATGTAATGAAATTGAAGATGATAATGATAATGATGATTGTGATGATAATCTCTAGTTTTCGGACTTATAGGAGGATATTCCAAAACCTGTAAGGCAGTTTGTGGCTTAAAATAATTACTTGCTATTCTGGAAACAGAATAAAAAGGGGAATATTTTTCTTACTTCTACTCAGTGAGCTTCTATAACGACAAAGTAGAATAGTCACTGCAGGAGAGTTGACATTTAGTCCCAGCTAGCTGAATACGACATTTACGTAGTCCTTTGGTAAATTGTGAAGCTGGTGTTAATTGTTCTGGGAAAGCATCACAACACCATCAATGTATATTGATTTTCCTAGCATTTTTGAAGGTAGCAATTAGATTTATTATTCTCAGTAAAGTTTGTAATCTGTAGTAACACCAGGAGGAATGGAGAGTATGGAAAGTTGGCAGAAATTGAGGCTGAATAATGTGGTCACATAGATTTTACCTACATTTAGCAATCAAATTATAATGTCCAAGCTAAATTCCTTGCGGAAAATGAAGACAAAGGAGCTATGTTAGCATTGGTGTTCTACCATGACTCTCATACACACATTCCATATATTATTTTTTCTGTAGATAATTTTCTTTCTTTTTTTCATTGTGCCAAATTGATGAAAAGAGAGAACATAATGTTCATCTTGGCCTTTCAACCAGCAGAACAGATATTTCTCAACATACTTCCAAAATACATATCTAAGTGCATGATTTAAACATACATGTTAATACATATTTGAATATTTCTCTATGCATAGTGTAGTGATTTTAACTATCACAAATTTTGTCAAAATATTGAGTTAGATGGGAAATTCAGTTGGTAGATATTCCTAACAGTGGCGTAACAGATTTGACACAGATCGTTTTGAAAAGAAAAAGTGCAAGAATTGAATAGATGAAAATTAAATCTATATTAACTTGTTATTCATATCATCAACATATCAAGTTACCAGAACATAATGAACCAAATTATATTACCGATTAACTCTTACCTGTGCAGTTTGGCTGGAATCCAATATAAACTTATTCTTAACCAAGTACTTAATTAAATAACTTCTCTTGGCCTGATGTCTCCAAGCCTGATGGAAACATCATTCAGCGATGCTATGAGTGTGATCAGAATGGATCTCTTTCTTTGGAAGTATCTGTTGGCTGATAAAGTAGGTTGGAGAGAGATCTGCAATCAAGACAATATATCAATACTAAATAGTGCATATGCATATGAAACAGTTATCATTAGATAACTGTTTTCTATTCATCATTAAGGTTGGCTCTACACTGTAGAATAAATGCAGTTTGACCACATTTTAACTGTATTGTCGAAGGCTTTCATGGCCAGAATCACTGGGTTGTTGTAGGTTTTTTCAGGCTATATGGCCATGTTCTAAAGGCATTTTCTCCTGACATTTCACCTGCATCTATGGCAAGCATCCATAAACAACCAACAAAGAGACCTCACTACCTCTGAAGATGCTTGCCATAGATGCAGGTGAAACGTCAGGAGAAAATGCCTTTAGAACATGGCCATATACTCCGAAAAAACCTACAACAACCTACACTTTAACTGTCATGGCTCAATGCTATGTAGTTGTGGGAGATGTAATTTGATGAGGCCTCAGCACTCCTTGTAAAACTCTTGTAAAATGCAACTCCAGGATTCCATACCATTGGTTAAATTTGCAATCAACTGCATTAATTTACAGTTTAGATGCATTTGTAGTCCAACACTCAAAGCAATACACCACTCTTTTATCACAGTGTACTACTTCAGTATTTTTAAACAGAGGGAGCAAATAAGTCTTTGTTGGTTGGGTTGTTGTAGGTTTTTCGAACTATATGGCCATGTTCTAGAAGCATTCTCGAAGGATGTTTTGCCTGCATCTGTGGCAAGCATCCTCAGAGGTTGTGAGGTCTCTTTGTTGGTTATTTATTGGCTGTTCTGGGAAGGAAGGATTTGGGAAAGAAGGGAGGAAGGAAAGAAGGGAAAGGGAGGGAGGGAGATACTACAGACAGTGATAGATGGAGCTTTCTGGAACAAAGTCCAGAGGTAGGAGAGGACAGAAAGGAAGTTCTGAAAACATTATAGACTTAATAATAATCCTCACAACCTCTGAAGATGCCTTCCATAGATGTGGGCAAAACATCAGGAGAGAATACTTATGGAACATGGCCATACATCCTGGAAAACAGACAACAACCCAATAATAGACATTACCATCATTTTGAAGTTTCTTATCATGTAATGCCTCACTCGTTGCTAAGTCTGTGAACTGGTGCCTTGTTTTCTGATGTTGTAGAAAATCAAATCCACATCCAAAGACAATGGCTCTTTTGTCAAGGGCTGCCAAAATAGAATCTCACCATGTGGTTCTGCAGTCAATCTGTTGCCGTTATTTTCCTCTAGCTCTACTCAGAACTTCTTTAACTTGAGCCAGATCACATACCAGATGGTGGATTACCATTTAGAATACCCTACATGAAAGACAAAGCTCCCATCCAGCCCTACTGAGATGGCTGCTGTCCCAAATTTGGTTTAAGAGATAAACAAAACATATGGTTTTCCAGAGTTTTAAAAGCAATCATTTGGAATGACAGCAAGACTAGATTCCAGGAACACATTTATAGATAAAGGCCACCATTTCTGTGTTACTCCTGACTAGAGGAGGCCCATTGTATCAACTAGATTTACATAGGTGTCAATGATTTAAATAACAGCACTAGTCTGAACAAACCATAGGATTCCAGCCATGGTATAGATTTAAATATATATATATATATATATATATATATATATATACACACAGGTATACTCACACAGTATAAAAGTACAGTTTCTAAGTCAGCATAACTTTTCCAGTTGGTTTTACAAGTTCCAAATCCTGCAAATTTTAGTTTCCTAGGAGTGCTTAGAATCATAGAATCATAGAATCAAAGAGTTGGAAGAGACCTCATGGGCCATCCAGTCCAACCCCCTGCCAAGAAGCAGGAATATTGCATTCAAATCAACCCTGACAGATGGACATCCAGCCTCTGTTTAAAAGCTTCCAAAGAAGGAGCCTCCACCACACTCCGGGGCAGAGAGTTCCACTGCTGAACGGCTCTCACAGTCAGGAAGTTCTTCCTCATGTTCAGACGGAATCTTCTTTCCTGTAGTTTGAAGCCATTGTTCCACGTCCTAGTCTCCAAGGAAGCAGAAAACAAGCTTGCTCCCTCCTCCCTGTGACTTCCTCTCACATATTTATACATGGCTATCATATCCCCTCTCCGCCTTCTCTTCTTCAGGCTAAACATGCCCAGCTCCTTAAGCCGCTCCTCATAGGGCTTGTTTTCCAGACCCTTGATCATTTTAGTCGCCCTCCTCTGGACACATTCCAGCTTGTCAATATCTCTCTTGAATTGTGGTGCCCAGAATTGGACACAATGTTATATTAAGCTTTACTTTCATAACAGAACGGAGCACTAGACTTCACCCGTCACCTAGGTAGGGTTTGAGAGGATGAAGCCATGGCAATTAAAATGGCATCGAACTGTTCTAATTCTGCAGTGCAGATACATTTTTGCTTCTGGCGGTGTAAGTCCCTCAGCAGACACTTGCAATTATTAAGAAACAGAGAGCAGGTCCTTCTGTCTACCAAAGACTAGCCTCTGGAGATATTTGCAAGCCAGCCATTGGAAAGTCCCTGTCATTCTCATGAATACCAATTACATTGCAGGATAAAAAAGGTAACATCTTGCAGCTCCAGGTCACTCCTATCTATGAATTATTTAGTATTTGAATGTCACTGACTCATCTTCTTGTTCTACCAGAAAGGGTTTTCTTCACAATGGATATTTTTCATTACCAGCACTTTCATAATGTCAACTGAGCTTATTTGAAAAGAAAGCTTTCATGCTTACAAAAAGCACCAGGCTTAAGGCAAGTTTGTGCATTCAGTTTCTGAACCCATCTTTGCTCTTTCTGATTCTCCCATGGTGCACAGAGAGCAAGGTGCAAGAAAGGGAAAATGTTGTTTTCTTAGTACACTTCTATTTTACACTAATAAAAGAAGGCTCTTTTTTGACACTTCTCTACCAGGCAACTGTCATTTCCAATCCATGTCCTGATTTCTTCTCCTCAGATTACTTGTGCTGAATTTCAACTTTCTCCAGAGTATTTTCATGAACATGGTTTCTCTTTTTGAGAGAGGTGGCAGTGAGAGAAATGTACAATTTCTAAGCCTCTGACACTCAGAATTCTTGTAATTTCCATCTATGACTTGTAAAACTACAACTCCCATGATCTTATAGCAATGGGCCCTGCCAGTTAAAGTTGTGTCAAACTTCATTAATTTCCATCAATGAGTTGCACATCATTTCTTTGTAAAGGAAATACATTTTCTGTTTTCTTTAAATGCCGTGCTGTTTTCTCTGCAAACCAACCACATTCTGATTTAGCACAAAAGTCCCAAGGTTTAATTTTTTCTTCATAAACTGCAGGTTTTAATGGCATTCCTACAGTCAGAAGAAACTTGCTACAATTGCTCATTGAGAAAAGTTTCTGAATAATTACCTAGTTGAAAAAACCCATTTCAGCACAGCAAAACAGCCCATCTTGGCTTCACCAACTCCCCCTGGAACACCAGGGGGAAAGCAGATGTCCTCACATTTCCCCTAATTAGTGCAAAATGTATGAAGCTAAGGATGTGCACACAGACACACAAGAACAAGCACAAACAGATTGTCTGGTTGGTCACAAAGGCCTCAACAACTCACCAACAGGTAATGTAATCCACCTTAAGTCTTGGGGACATCTACTTAAGAAATAATATTTAGAAGAAGAAGAGGAGGAGGAAGAAGAAAAAGAAGAATTGAATAATGACTTGACATGGAGACGCTCACGATAATGTTTTTAAAGCTTTGTCCAAACGCAAAAAAACTTTTATATTCTTATATTGTACGCTAATGTTTTTAACAGAATTTTATTATTGTTTTACTTGTTATAATTGTTGAGGCATCAAATTGTTGCCAATTGTGAACCGCTCTGAGTTGCCTCTGGGTTGAGAGGTTGTTGTTCATTCGTTCAGTCGTCTCCGATTCTTCGTGATCTCATGGACCAGCCCACGCCATAGCTCCCTGTCGGCCGTCACCACCCCCAGCTCCTTCAAGGTCAGTCCAGTCACTTCAAGGATGCCTTCCATCCATCTTGCGCTTGGTCAGCCCCTCTTCCTTTTGCCTTCCACTTTCCCCAGCATCATTGTCTTCTCCAGGCTTTGCTGTCTCCTCATGATGTGGCCAAAGTACTTCAACTTTGTCTCTAGTATCCTTCCCTCCAATGAGCAGTCGGGCTTTATTTCCTGGAGGATGGACTGGTTGGATCTTCTCGCAGTCCAAGGCACTCTCAGAGAGGGGTGGTATATAAATGTGGTAAATAAATAAATAGGAGGAGGAGAGGAGGAGGAGGAGGGAGGAGGAGAAGGAGGAACATTTCCAGGAGTCAAAAGGCAATAACTATGGATTGTTCAGTTTTATGAATTTTACAAAAATGTTCAAATACACTCTTGAAATGCACAATTGACTACTTGGTCATCAAAGAAGGAGGAGGAGGAGGAAGAGGAGGAAGGAAGGAAGGAAGGAAGGAAGGAAGGAAGGAAGGAAAGAAAGAAAGAAAGAAAGAGGGCCCTTTCTGTCTAAGAGTGAGAAAACATTCTTTACATTGTCCTATTTATTGCTGTTTTTATTGTTTGCTTTCAAGTCATTTTCAACTTATGGTGACCCTAAAGTGAACCTTTCATTGGGATTTTTGGTACTGAAATGATCTAACTTCCCCAGGGTCACCCAGTGGATTTGCATGAGTGAGAGGAAATTTGAACCTTAGTCTCCAGGTTCAAAATCCAACACTTAAACCACTATTCCACACTGGCTCTTTTTACACATCTACCATGCTAGAAAAACTTGCTCTAGACTTAATATCCTTTATGTCATTAATTCCTTTAAGAGCTTTTGAAATCCGTGTTTAGCAAGGGATGCAGCTATGAAGGAAGAAGGCAAAAGAAAGCATCACTAAAAAAGAATTCTGCTTCCAAAATCAATTTTTCTCAGAATCTTCAGATTTTAGTAAATTTCAGTAAAGTATACATTCCTCAAAATGCAGTAATTAAAAATTTAGGTTGAGCATTCAGAATTAGAATGTAGATATCAACAAAATAAAAGTTTCCCAAGGGAATGCAGACACAGCAAAAAGTTCTAGATGTGAATTATTTCAAAGATTTCAATCTCTACAATACTAGAAATTTGGAGAGACAGTGCTTTTATTTTGCCCATCTCAGTAGGTATATCCCTGCAATGTAACCCCAGTTCATGACATTAAATGTTTTATCTTGTGTGGTCATTTTCTCTTTCTCTCTTTTATCTTCCTCTTCGTCTCTTATGGATTACAGCTCTCAAAGTCCCACAAGTCAGCAAGGACATAGAGTTTTCTCTTCTGATTAGCCACTAGAAATTCATATTAGGACATCATCCTAGGTATTATTCTAGGGTTGTCAAATACACAAATGGCTTCAGGGTGTATAGTGTTCCATCAGAATCAGAAAGCTTCTTATTCAGACTGGCCATGGATGGTAATTTCCAAGTCTTCACCATGAGTTCTGGGTGAACTTTTAACATCTGGCGTCCACCTGGGAGTTTCCTAGAAGTCAATTGATTCACCCAGTTACCTTATTTTTTTGAAAAAAAAATGTGTTTGTCTTCAATGAAGTTGTTTCCTGAATTTAGAGAAGTTGCTTCTTCTAAGTAGCTATTCCAGGTTCCAGATTGTTATGAATAAAATATGATCTTAGTTACCCCATTTTCTCTGTCTGCATTTTTATTTCAAGTGGGAGGGCAAGGAACATTTGCCTTTCATCTGGAAAGTCATTTTCTGACTGTGAAGGTCTTTCTCTTTTGAAATGTAAATTTTCTCTATTAGATCCAAAATAAGGGTGTGCTTAGCTGACTGAAGCTATTGGTACCCTGACCTCCAGATATAAATCTGGAGGAACCATTAATAATTTTACCATTGTATTCCTGCTATGACAAATACATTGATAACTGTCCCACTTTTGAGGACTATAATGCCCTAAAGGCATCTTATCATGTCTGATTTTGTAAGCTGAGTAGCATCACTGATAGGTAGAATTTGGATGGGAAACTGCCAAAGAATACCACATGCTGTATTTCTGAGCAAGGAACTGGCAAAACCATCTCTGACTATTCCTTGCCTAAAAGGAATACAGTGTTGTATTTCAGTGTCAATGTTGACTTTTGTGCATAGGAGGTTGCCAAGGTAGCAGAGATGGTCAACATTTTCTAACATTACACCATTAAGCTGTATTTCTGGCATTGCCAAGGGATTGGTCAGTATTTTCTGAAAAGAGCACTTTGGTTTTCTCAATGTTCAGTGAGAGGCCAAGGTTTTTTCATGCTTCTGCAAAGGAGTTTAGAGTGGTTTGTAGGTCTTCTTCTGAATGAGCACAGACTACATTATCACCAGTATATTGGAATTCTATAATAGATGTTCTGAGTGAGAAAGTTCCAGTATATTGGATTTCTATAATAGATGTTCTGAGTGAGAAAGTTCTCAGAGTGCCTTGGACTGCGAGAAGATCCAACCAGTCCATCCTCCAGGAAATAAAGCCCGACTGCTCACTGGAGGGAAGGATACTAGAGACAAAGCTGAAGTACTTTGGCCACATCATGAGGAGACAGCAAAGCCTAGAGAAGACAATTATGCTGGGGAAAATGGAAGGCAAAAGGAAGAGGGGCCGACCAAGGACAAGATGGATGGATGGCATCCTTGAAGTGACTGGACTGACCTTGAAGGAGCTGGGGGTGGTGACGGCTGACAGGGAGCTCTGGCGTGGGCTGGTCCATGAGGTCACGAAGAATTGGAGATGACTGAACAAATGAACAACAACATAATAGATGTTGTTATGGCCTTGGCTTTGGTTTTCAGTATGCTGAGGTTAAATATTTTGCTATCTATCTGATACATCACTTCCATACTGGTGGGAAGCTTCCCATCAACAACAGTAACATACTGATGTAGATGGAGAATAAGGTTGTGGCAATAACATACCTGTTTGACACCTGTTTAAATGGGTTGCTTTGGGATCCATTGCTGTCCAAGACTGTTGCCATCATGTCATCATAGAGAAGGTGCAGGGTGTTCACAAGTTTGTTAGGGCATCTGACTTTTTGTTGGATGGTCCAGAGACCACTGCAATTCACTGTGTCAAATGCCTTTGCAAGGTCAATGAATGCCATGCACAAAGGTTAATGTTGTTCCCTGCATCTTTCTTAGAAATGTTGTGCTGTGAAGATAATATCTACTGTTCCTTTGGAGGGGAGGAATCCATTCTGGGATTTTGGGAGGATGTCTTGACATATATAGCAAAGTGCCTGAACAGAGCAGATTCTTGCTCATCTAGAAATTCCTTTCTCATGGTTTCTGCATTTTAAAGATACAATTTGAAGGGATTTTTTTAACCTCAAAGATAAAACACAGGGGGTGGGGTGGTATTCTCAAGCAAAATGAAAATGCAACATAAATATTCTGAAAATAGTTATACACAGACTAAGAGAATTCTTATGTGAAAGCAACCAAAGTCAGTAAGTAAAACTGTTACTAAAGCACATTCAGTTTACATCATGAAACTGAATGATTGTCATGGTTGGTCCTGAAAAGGTCCGTTGGTTGTTTTGCTTGCTTGCTTGCTTGCATGCTGCAAGTCGCTTCTGGTCGCTTCTGGAGTGAGAGAATCAGCCATCTACGAAGACGTTGCCCAGGGGACGCCCGGATATTTTGCAATCCTGCGAGGAGGCTTCTCTACACCACTGGAGAAATTACACTGCTTAGCCGGTATTGCACCACTTGACATCCGCCGAGAAGTAGCAGCCAATAGTGAAAGGACCAAGGCAGAGACATCTACCAGCCAGCACGTCAACGACTTAAATCTAGAAATAATTTAATAAGATCTACAGAGACACTCGCTGGAACACCTCAGCAAGCGAGAGTCCAAAAGTGGCAGGCTCAAACCCAGAACCTCAACCAATGGCTGATACCAAATGAGAGACTCCCCCCTGGGCACACAGAAGACTGGGCGACTTGGAAGACGCTGAACAGACTGCGCTCTGGCACCACGAGATGCAGAGCCAACCTCACGAAAAGAGACCACCTGCTGCAATGCACCCTGAGCCCTGCCACATGCACAATAGAGGACCTTCTTGCGGCAACACCAGAGGCACTCCAAGTGGCCAGATACTGGTCAAAGGACATTTAATCAACTACCAAACTCACACATTTTGTATTTTGTCTGTTTGTTTGTTTTGTTCTGTTAGAAATGTAATACAATTGACTGGTTGCCCTGACACAACAAATAAATAAATAAATAAATAAAACTGAATGCAATATGTACAACATTGCAAACACAATAGATAACTCTCATAATGTGAATTTGAAGTAAATATAAGGTAACAGAGCATAGTGAAGAGATTAGAAGTTATCCGATAGCTTAATGAGCCGTCGGAATTTAAAACACATCTGAAGACCTATCTCTTCTGGCAGGTTTACCCAGCCAGTTTTAATCATGAATTATAAACTCACATCTTGTGTTCACTATATTTTAGTCTTTGTTCTGTGTATATGCATTTTGCAGAAATGTGTTTTAGTATTTATATAATGATTATGTGTCTTTATCTACTTTTGTAACCTGCGTCGAGCCATGAGGAGAGGCAGGTAAGAAATGTTGTTGTTGTTGCTTCTGCTGCTGCTGTTGTTATACAAATGGTAACTTTCAAAAAAAAATATTGACCAATATCCTTCAATAATTTACCTTTACCTTTCACCAGTGTTTTGTAATGTTAGGCAAGCATTACATTTTTAAAAAATCCTGTACTTTCTATATAGCAAGGAGTTAAATAAATTTTACCAAGGGCCTGTTGTTGTTGTTGTTGCTGCTGCTGTTGTTGTTTATTCATTCAGTCACTTCTGACTCTTCGTGACCTCATGGACCAGCCCATGCCAGAGTTCCCTTCAAAGTTCCCCTAGCTCCTTCAAAGTCAAGCCTGTCACTTCAAGGATACCATCCATCCATTTGGCCCTTGGTCTGCTCATCTTTTTTCCTTCAATTTTCCTCAGCATCATTGTCTTCTCTGAGCTTTTCTGCTCAGATGATGCCTGGCTTGAGAGCAGTACATGTGAAAAAGATCTTGGAGTCCTCATGGACAACAAGTTAAACATGAGCCAACAATGTGATGTGGCAGCAAAAAAAGCCAATGGGATTTTGGCCTGCATCAATAGGAGCATAGTGTCTAGATCTAGGGAAGTCATGCTATCCCTCTATTCCGCTTTGGTTAAACCACACCTGGAATATTGTGTCCAATTCTGGGCACCACAATTCAAGAGAGATATTGACAAGCTGGAATGTGTCCAGAGGAGGGCGACTAAAATGATCAAGGGTCTGGAGAACAAGCCCTATGAGGAGCAGTTTAAGGAGCTGGGCATGTTTAGCCTGAAGAAGAGAAGGCTGAGAGGAGATATGATAGCCATGTATAAATATGTGAGAGGAATCCACAGGGAGGAGGGAGCAAGCTTGTTTTCTGCTTCCCTGGAGACTAGGACACGGAACAATGGTTTCAAACTACGAGAGAGGAGATCCCATCTGAACATGAGGAAAAACTTCCTGACTGTGAGAGCCGTTCACCAGTGGAACTCTCTGCCCTGGAGTGTGGTGGAGGCTCCTTCTTTGGAAGATTTTAAACAGAGGCTGGATGGCCATCTGTCAGGGGTGATTTGAATGCAATATTCCTGCTTCTTGGCAGGGGGTTGGACTGGATGGCCCATGAGGTCTCTTCCAACTCTTTGATTCTATGATTCTATCATTCTATGACTCTCATGGTATGGCCAAAGTACTTCATCTTTGCCTCTAATATCCTTTCCTCTAGTGAGCAGCTGGGCATTCTTTCCTGAAGTATTGACTAATTGGATCTTCTTGCGATCCAAGGCATTCTCAGAATTTTCCTCCAACACCACAGTTCAAAAGCATCTCTCTTCCTTCACTCAGCCTTCCCTATGGTCCAGGTCTTACATCCATAGATTGCTATGGTGAATACCATTGCTTTCAGCCAAAGGGCTGGAATGGTGATAAGTTTATAAATTACAAAATCAAATGTGTATTGAGTCTCCCAAACATATGTCCTTGAAGGATTAAAAGGAAATATAGCAAAACCCAACAACAATAATAAAAAAAACATGTCTCATGGCTTATTTTTGGATACAGGTTTTTCATGTATGCAGTGAAGACACAAGGAAATTGCTCATTTTTCCTCTGGAAGGTTAATGTGACTTGTCTCTGCCTCTACTATTGTCAAAGTTCCTGGTTTCACTGCTGGCCCAGGTGTTTGCAAACTTTGATGCTGCCCCCCACCCTGGCACTGTCAGCACAATCAAGCTTTAAGTTACCATCTGTTTAAAATGAATTCTGACTTCTGTCTCTCTCCGGCAGGAACAATGATTCTCCGCTGCAGATATATTTCATCTCCCTTATGCGCCCGTCCGTGTGGTGATACACACTGTGATAAGTAAGATTAAATGAGGTGGGGATTGGCTAACATGCTGACATTATATTCTATACACCACTAGATCAATCTTCATAACCTGGCAGAAGTGCCGTTCTGCCAGACAGGAAATTTGAAACGATGTCCCTCATCTGCAAAGCTGACTTTGCATGTCAGGGTCTCTGAGGAAAGTCTTGAAAGAATTTGGCACCTTTAAATCTCTACCTGTGGATTCTGGTGGCATCCATCAAATTTACATAATGCAATATTTTATAATGACCCTCGGGTCTAAAAGCAAAAAAATGAAGTTAGCTGGAATCAAAACCAACCTGACTCAACCAAACGAAACATTTGGAAGTTCTCCATTTTAGTTCTCCAAACTTCCTATTGCTCGATAGCAGAGCTGGGAAGTTTGAACGTGGTGGGGGTGGTGGGGTGTCACTTTCCGTTCACTAAACTGCTTAAAAGACATATTTCTTTTTCACTGGTTTTTAATATATATTTTTAGTTAAAGATGCCCTAAAATAGATACATAGATTTAAAATAGATTAAAATTAGCTGAAATTAATTCAGAATTAATACTCCATTAAATATTATTAGGTTCATTAAAATAAAACGCCCTCACTTATATTTGATTATTATTAATTACTTATATATAAGTACTAGTACTTATATTTACGAGCTAGTTTCTCTTGTATCTTGTGATGCTGGCATGTGACATTGCTAATGTGAAGGTGATAAAGTGAGGAACCTGTGGTTTTCTACCACTAACTTGTGGCTGTCTAGCATTCAAACGTTTAACAAAGTAACTACAAGTAAGCATTTTTGTTGCTTTTGAGAAAGATAGAAGTAAAGAACTACTTATGGGATGTTGGATATTTCACTATAACAAATAACTTTGTATTCTCTAATAATAATAGGAGGTCTTTTATAGTCAACCAATACACTGCTCCACTTTTTTTCAGTTTATCTGATTTTAAAGAAAGGCTGTTACAGACATGACTCACATTCTGATAGGAACTAATTCAGTTTCCATCTAGAGAATCCTTCACGAATTTCATTCTCAAAGAATGAAATGTTAAAAACTTGCCTTCAATGGTTAGAATATGGTTTCAAAGTGTGCAGTTTTCACAACAAGTTTTCTTTTTTTCTTTTTTTTAAAAAGGAAAACAATATTTTGGGATAAAAGGTAAAGGTTGTCCCCTGACATTAAGTCCAGTCATGCCTGACTCTGGGGTGTGGTGCTCATCTCCATTTCTAAGCCGAAGAGCCGGCACTGTCCATAGACACCTGCAAAGTCATGTTGCCGGCATGATTGCATGGAGCGCTGTTACCTTCCCGCCAGAGCGGTACCTATTGATCTACTCACATTTGCATGTTTTTGAACTGCTAGGTTGGCAGAAGCTAGGGCTGACAGCAGAAGATCATGCCGCTCCCTGGAATCGAACCTGCAACCTTTCGGTCAACAAGCTCAGCAGCTCAGTGCTTTAATCCACTGCGCCACCAGGGGCTCCTATTTTGGGATAGGAAATAACATTCTCTTCATCGACATTTCCCAACATTCAAAACCCTATATTTTTAACCATTTTCCTAATAATTTTGAATGTCCTTCCCAGCCTTATTTTCATTACTCCTCTTCTCGCTCTTATACTGGACAGTTGCCACAGAAATGATTCAGCTAAGCTCGAGTCCAGTTCTTCCCAGTTATAAGAGTAATGTATAAGGAATCAGTGACTGAGCGTAACAACAAACTACATTTCATCCATTTGGATGAAGCATATCTACATTTCACGAACAATGTAAATCCTGACTTGTTTAAACTTTCTTGTAGTTCAGCCAGAGGCTGAAGATGAGGAGATTGTTAATCAGAAGTTATGAGGAATGATGGGCTTTCCTGTGTGGGAAATGAGGATATTGTGGATCATTCTGTCTGGGAGAATGGGTCTGTGTCTGGTCAGACAGAAACAGTTTAGAGCAGAGTGGAGATGGAGATGCTGTGGCAGTGGAAGAGGCATTGGACAATAGGGAGAACCTTTCCCCTAGTCATAGAATCATAGAATCATAGAATCAAAGAGTTGGAAGAGACCTCATGGGCCATCCAGTCCAACCCCCTGCCAAGAAGCAGGAATATTGCATTCAAATCACCCCTGACAAATGGCCATCCAGCCTCTGCTTAAAAGCTTCCAAAGAAGGAGCCTCCACCACACTCCGGGGCAGAGAGTTGCACTGCTGAACGGCTCTCACAGTCAGGAAGTTCTTCCTAATGTTCAGATGGAATCTCCTCTCTTGTAGTTTGAAGCCATTGTTCCGCGTCCTAGTCTCCAAGGAAGCAGAAAACAAGCTTGCTCCCTCCTCCCTGTGGCTTCCTCTCACATATTTATACATGGCTATCATATCTCCTCTCAGCCTTCTCTTCTTCAGGCTAAACATGCCCAGTTCCCTAAGCCGCTCCTCATAGGGCTTGTTCTCCAGACCCTTGATCATTTTAGTCGCCCTCCTCTGGACACATTCCAGCTTGTCAATATCTCTCTTGAATTGTGGTGCCCAGAATTGGACACAGTATTCCAGATGTGGTCTAACCAAGGCAGAATAGAGGGGTAGCATTACTTCCTTAGATCTAGACACTATGCTCCTATTGATGCAGGCCAAAATCCCATTGGCTTTTTTTGCTGCCACATCACATTGTTGGCTCATGTTTAACTTGTTGTCCACGAGGACTCCAAGATCTTTTTCACACGTACTGCTCTCGAGCCAGGCGTCCCCCATTCTGTATCTTTGCATTTCATTTTTTCTCCCAAAGTGGAGTATCTTGCATTTGTCACTGTTGAACTTCATTTTGTTAGTTTTGGCCCATCTCTCTAATCTGTCAAGATCGTTTTGAATTCTGCTCCTGTCCTCTGGACTATTGGCTATCCCTCCCAATTTGGTGTCATCTGCAAACTTGATGATCATGCCTTCTAGCCCTTCATCTAAGTCATTAATAAAGATGTTGAACAGGACCGGGCCCAGGACGGAACCCTGCGGCACTCCGCTCGTAACTTCTTTCCAAGATGAAGAGGAAGCATTAGTGAGCACTCTCTGTGTTCGTCCACTTAACCAATTACAGATCCACCTCACCGTAGTTTTGCCTAGCCCACACTGGACTAGTTTCCTTGCCAGAAGGTCATGGGGGACCTTGTCGAAGGCCTTACTGAAATCCAGGTACGCTACATCCACGGCATTCCCCGCATCTACCCAGCTTGTAGCTCTATCGAAGAAAGAGATCAGATTAGTCTGGCATGACTTGTTTTTGATAAATCCATGTTGACTATTAGCGATGACTGCATTTGTTTCTAAGTGTTTGCAGACCGCTTCCTTAACAATCTTTTCCAGAATCTTGCCCGGTATCGACGTGAGGCTGACCGGACTGTAGTTGTTTGGGTCGTCCTTTTTTCCCTTCTTGAAGATTGGGACCACATTGGCCCTCCTCCAATCTGCTGGAACTTCTCCCGTTCTCCAAGAACTCTCAAAGATGGTTGCCAATGGTTCCGAAATGACTTCCGCTAGTTCCTTCAGTACTCTTGGGTGTAGTTGATCTGGCCCTGGGGACTTGAACTCATTAAGAGCGGCCAGGTATTCCTGGACGACTTCTTTCCCAATTTGGGGTTGGATGTCCTCCAATCCCTCATCCACTCCATCTTGCTGAGGTTG
This sequence comes from Anolis sagrei, assembly GCF_037176765.1. Lineage (NCBI taxonomy): Eukaryota > Metazoa > Chordata > Lepidosauria > Squamata > Anolidae > Anolis > Anolis sagrei. The sequence goes on along the minus strand of NC_090025.1, from coordinate 11,244,776 downwards.
AAGACTCTCTTTTTGTGAGAAGACCGAGGCAAAGAAGGCATTAAGTAGTTCTGCCTTTTCCCTGTCCCCTGTCAGCATTGCCCCATCTTCTCCTCGAAGAGGTCCTATCGCCTCCTTGTTTTTCCTTTTTCTACTGACATAAGAATAGAAGCCCTTTTTATTGTTTTTAATGTCCCTGGCAAGTCTGAGCTCGTTTTTTGCTTTAGCTTTGCGGACCTTTTCCCTACAGGTGTTGGCTATTTGTTTGAATTCTTCTTTGGTGATTTCTCCCTTTTTCCACTTCTTGTGCATGTCTCTTTTGTGTCTTAGCACAGTTAGAAGTTCTTTGGACATCCATTCTGGCTTCTTTGCACTTGTCCTATTTTTTCTCTTTGTTGGCACGGTTTGCAATTGCGCCTTGAGTATTTCACTCTTGAGAAATTCCCATCCATCCGTAGCTCCCTTGTCTTTTAGTATCTGTGTCCACGGAATGCTGCTCAGTGTTTCCTTCATTTTTTGGAAATCAGCTCTCCTAAAGTCCAAAATGCGGGTTTGACTTGTCTTAGTTTCGGCCTTCCTTTGTACCTCAAATTGCAGGAGCACATGGTCACTTGCCCCTAAGGATCCTACCACTTCGACCGCATCGATCAGGTCCTCCGCATTTGTTAGGATGAGATCAAGAGTAGCCAATCCCCTTGTTGCCTCTTCTACCTTCTGGACCATGAAATTGTCTGCAAGGCAAGCGAGGAATTTGTTGGACTTTGTACTCTTGGCCGAGTTTGTTTTCCAGCAAATATCGGGATAGTTGAAATCGCCCATGACTACTACATCTCTTTTCTGTGCCTGTTTGGTCAACTGTTGGCAGAAGACTTCATCAAGATCTTCCTCCTGGCTTGGGGGTCTGTAGTAGACGCCTACAACGACATCTTTTTGAGTCCCAGTTCCCTTGATTCTTATCCAGATGATTTCAAGCTGGTTTCCCAGATTGCTGTCTTGAATTTCTTCTGCAGCATAAGAGTTTTTGACATATAAGGCTACTACGCCTCCTCTCCACTTTGTTCGGTTTCTGTGAAAGAGGTTATACCCCTCGATATCTACATTCCAGCGATAGGAGTCATCCCACCAGGTTTCAGTGATGGCTATGATATCATATTTGTGGTGTAGTGCTAGAAGTTGGAGTTCGTCTTGTTTATTTCCCATGCTCTGTGCATTAGTGTAAAGACATGTGAGCCCCTGGGATCTTCCCTTGAGCTGTTTAATTGGGATTATTGTGCTTTTGGTACTTGGTCCTTGTTGTGTTTGTGCAGCCCTCCGTTTAGCCTTCTGGCGATTCCCAGACATTATGGGTAAAGTAGTGTTCGCAAGGCTGTTGTCCCCCTCCCCCGGTGGACCTAGTTTAAAGTGCATCTAATGAGGTTTGCGAGTCTGTGAGCAAAAAGGTGTTTTCCTACTTGTGTGAGATGCACCCCATCCCTTGCCAGTAGGCCATCCTCCTGGAATAGCAGGCCATGGTCGAGGAAGCCAAAGCGTTCCTCCTGACACCATTTTCTAAGCCAGTCATTGACCTGTACTATTTTTCTGGCTCTTGTGGGTCCATGTCTTACAACAGGGAGGAGGGATGAAAAGACCACCTGTACATTACATTCTTTTAGCATTGCTCCTAGAGCTCGAAAATCATTTGTGATCTTTTGAAACGTATGCCTTGCAGTATCATTGGTTCCTACATGAATCAACATGAGGGGAGGACGGTGATAGGGCTTGAGGAGCCTGGTGAGCCTCTGAGTGATATGGTGTATTTTTGCCCCCGGTAGGCAGCATATTTCTCGAGCCATCCCATCCGGTCTGGAAATGACAGCTTCCGTTCCTCTAAGGAGGGAGTCGCCTACTACCAAGACCTGTTTACTTTCAGGAATGACAGGGCCCCTTTTGTGCAATGTAGTGTGTAGGTCTCCAGAAAAGTGATCCTGTTGGTGTGAATTGTGTAGGTGAAAAGTGTTGTCCTCCTCCTCGACATCCCCGGTGCATTCGTCAAGGACAATCCATTGAGATTCGTCCAAGAGCCTATGGTTCTCCTGTATGTGTTCCTGTTGCTCCTGGTCTATGGTTGGGGATGGTACACCTGCAGGATTGTGCAAGTGTGAATGTTGTGAAGTGTTGTCCCGGTCAGGGCTATCCCCCGCACACTGATCAAGGATGAGCCACTGATCAGTATCTAAGCCATTGTGGTCTTCCCCAATATGTTGTGTTTCTTGGTCAGGTGCTAGTTGTGTGAGAATTTGGAATCTATTGTGTAACTGCAGCTGAGCGGAAGTATTCTGAGGAGGCTTCCGGGTCCTATGTGTCCTTCTAAGGGTGACATTTCTCCAAGCCTGAGGGTTGTCCACATCTGAGGTGCTGTTCTGTTGAGCCTCCCCGTAATGTTGGTGTGATATGGGCTGCGTGTCTAGGACAGTGTGGTGTGTGGTGTCTAAGAACAGCTCAAGTTCCTGAATGTCCTTAAGGGTGTTAATACGGTCCTCGAGTTGTCGTATCCTGTGTTCCATGCGAGTGATCTGTGTACACTTGGGGCAGATGTAATTGAGTAATTGTAGTGTGAAAAAGCTGAACATGCCACAGCTTGTGCATGAGACGGGAAGTTTTCGTGTTTGTTCCATCTGGAGGTTGCTAATGACCTCCTCTTGGTGTGTGTTTGATGTTGTTGTCTGTATGCAGGGGTGAAAGTATAGGTTACTGAGTGTACGAGTGGGTTCCTGCTTCCAACTTCTGTGGAAAGCCCAGCTGCCCCGTGGGTTCAGACACTGGTTTATATAGGATAACCAGGAAGCCCCGCCTCTCAGACAGAGCAGTTAATTTTTAAACTCAGGAAGCCCCTCCCCTCAAACAGAGCAGTTAATTTTTAAACTCAGGAAGCCCCGCCTCTCAAAGAAAGCAGCGCTGAAAGCTGTTAAATTTAAACAAAGCTTACCCTGAAGCAGAAGGAAACAAAATGGGTTCCTGCTTCCTCAACTTCTGTGGAAAGCCCAGCTGCCCCTTGGGTTCAGACACTGGTTTATATAGGATAACCAGGAAGCCCCGCCTCTCAGACAGAGCAGTTAATTTTTAAACTCAGGAAGCCCCTCCCCTCAAACAGAGCAGTTTATTTTTAAACTCAGGAAGCCCCGCCTCTCAAAGAAAGCAGCGCTGAAAGCTGTTAAATTTAAACAAAGCTTACCCTGAAGCAGAAGGAAACAAAATGGGTTCCTGCTTCCTCAACTTCTGTGAAAAGCCCAGCTGCCCCGTGGGTTCAGACACTGGTTTATATAGGATAACCAGGAAGCCCCGCCTCTCAGACAGAGCAGTTAATTTTTAAACTCAGGAAGCCCCTCCCCTCAAACAGAGCAGTTAATTTTTAAACTCAGGAAGCCCCGCCTCTCAAAGAAAGCAGCGCTGAAAGCTGTTAAATTTAAACAAAGCTTACCCTGAAGCAGAAGGAAACAAAATGGGTTCCTGCTTCCTCAACTTCTGTGGAAAGCCCAGCTGCCCCTTGGGTTCAGACACTGGTTTATATAGGATAACCAGGAAGCCCCGCCTCTCAGACAGAGCAGTTAATTTTTAAACTCAGGAAGCCCCTCCCCTCAAACAGAGCAGTTTATTTTTAAACTCAGGAAGCCCCGCCTCTCAAAGAAAGCAGCGCTGAAAGCTGTTAAATTTAAACAAAGCTTACCCTGAAGCAGAAGGAAACAAAATGGGTTCCTGCTTCCTCAACTTCTGTGAAAAGCCCAGCTACCCCTTGGGTTCAGACACTGGTTTATATAGGATAACCAGGAAGCCCCGCCTCTCAGACAGAGCAGTTAATTTTTAAACTCAGGAAGCCCCTCCCCTCAAACAGAGCAGTTAATTTTTAAACTCAGGAAGCCCCGCCTCTCAAAGAAAGCAGCGCTGAAAGCTGTTAAATTTAAACAAAGCTTACCCTGAAGCAGAAGGAAACAAAATGGGTTCCTGCTTCCTCAACTTCTGTGAAAAGCCCAGCTACCCCTTGGGTTCAGACACTGGTTTATATAGGATAACCAGGAAGCCCCGCCTCTCAGACAGAGCAGTTAATTTTTAAACTCAGGAAGCCCCTCCCCTCAAACAGAGCAGTTAATTTTTAAACTCAGGAAGCCCCGCCTCTCAAAGAAAGCAGCGCTGAAAGCTGTTAAATTTAAACAAAGCTTACCCTGAAGCAGAAGGAAACAAAATGGGTTCCTGCTTCCTCAACTTCTGTGAAAAGCCCAGCTGCCCCTTGGGTTCAGACACTGGTTTATATAGGATAACCAGGAAGCCCCGCCTCTCAGACAGAGCAGTTAATTTTTAAACTCAGGAAGCCCCTCCCCTCAAACAGAGCAGTTAATTTTTAAACTCAGGAAGCCCCTCCCCTCAAACAGAGCAGTTAATTTTTAAACTCAGGAAGCCCCGCCTCTCAAAGAAAGCAGCGCTGAAAGCTGTTAAATTTAAACAAAGCTTACCCTGAAGCAGAAGGAAACAAAATGGGTTCCTGCTTCCTCAACTTAGTCATTCCTTAGCAACAGAAAATAAGGAGATGGAAGGGAAAGATCTTTTCCCTGGGAAAACATCTGAGGTCAATAGGAGTTTGAGACACAATTTCAGGGAGGAGGTAACAGATTACAAAGGTGACAGAGACTCCATGAGAAATTCAGGAAACAGAGCAGATGTCAAAGGCATGACTTCATGGTTTGTGATCCTTAATTAAAATGTTGTTTACTGAAAGGGTTAGAGCAGGCAATGCTGTGGTACCATGAACATCTTGGGTCTTGTTCCACGTTCAAGTCTATGTTCAAGTTCTTTAGGATAGTTTTGTGCTTATGTTTATGGATTCGTGTTTTGAAAGAAGTTCTTGTGTTCTTGCTTATGGATGTAAGCCTATGTTTTGATTCCTGGGTTTTTCATGTACCTTGCCTTTAAATATCCTTATTTCCTACTGCATTTTTGGACATTACTTTTATATAGCTTTTTGCCTTTTTATATTTGCTTTCTTCAGTAAACTGTTTAGTTACTGTTACCAGACTCTTGTTTGGTGCAAAAGTGAATCCAGGCCAGAGTGCAACAGTCTTCATACAAAATATTCTGTCAATGCAAAATAGTGGCCTCTGTTGTTTTCAATCCTGGAAAATATTTGCACATTTTTCACAAACATTAATTTCTATAAAATATATCATGCAGTGTCACAACTGTTTCCTTCTAATAAAAGGATTTGGCTGGATGGGCTGTTTTGTTTCCTTGTTAACATGTTTTTTTGTCAATATGTTTACCTTCATAAAGCCAGGAAATGATAGGAGTTTTAAGTAAAGTGTATTTTGAAACAAATTGCAGAAAGCAGTCCTCGTCACTTAGTCTCCTAGTCTTGTGCTAGAAGTGATATCTTTTCACAGAGTAGAATAGGAGTCCCCAAACTAAGGCTTGCAGACCAGATGCAGCCCTCCAAGATCATTGACCTTGGCCCCGCCATAAACTTTAGACTTAGGATTGTCCTAAGTCTGAAATGATGTGAAAGTACACCACAACAATAGTCCTAATTTACTGATATCCAAGAATCATGCTCCTGGTTGTCTTTGAGAATAATCTGCTAAATCTTGAGTAGATATGAATTGATACGAAGGGGCATGGTTTGACTTCAGCTTTGGACTTCCACCAAAATTGGTGCATGACCTGAATAGAACTTCTGTAACATACATCAGCCAAATAAGGAATCTGTTCCTAAGATATTGGTAGCATGCCATATTCCATTGGAAAGAGATCTAGAAGCCCTGTCTAGGCTGTTATTAAACTAAGTCAATAAGACCTATTGCTGAGCATTCCTACTCTGGAGGCTATCCCAGTTCACCAAACACAGGCATTATTTTTGATTAACTCAGCAAATCTCAAAGGGTAAATGATGCATAAGTAATAAGCCCAAAGCTGGCAGGCAGCAGGAAGTTCTCCTTAGTTTCTCTCTAGGTGATTCAATAAAGAAGGCATGCCAGGATGTGGCATTTTTAAAAGGAAGCATTTCAAACATGCTTTCAGAATGCTTCCTCTGCCAAAAGTAACTTTTTGGACTTTTTGAATTTTGGAGACTATTCTCTCTCTTTCTCTCTCTCTCTCTCTCTTTATCTCTCTCTATCTCTCTCAAAGCAATAAAAATATAAAGTAGTTGTACATGCAGGAGGAACCATAGATAAAAGGAGACCCTGTAAGGATAAAATAACATCCTCTGCCATCCACTCCCATTTTCTGTTTCAGTTATAAAATGTCAATACCGCAATAACCTACAGGTAACAGTCCTAAGAATAAAGGAATTTTGTTCAATCAGACCAGAGTCCAGAAAAGTTATATTTTTGGATAGCAGTATATAGAATTCTCTAACAGCCTAGCTGCTGAGTAACTCCAGAAGAGTAACTCTTACAAGGACCTTCTTATGCCTCAACACTGGCCAAATAGATCTCCTATGAAGAAGGGATCAAAGGAGATAGGCCACCTTCACAGTTTGTCTTCTTCATATGATAGTAAAGTAAACATGTCTCAGTGGTAGTTTTCTTAGGGATGTTACTTACTTAGGTGATACCTCATAGTCCGAGGATGATGGTCCTCCAAGTTGGGTGTCCTGGGGGTGGGTTCGCAGGTGGCTGTGGAGCCCTATTCTTGACCTGCATCTTCTCCCACAGTGAGGGCATTGATTTCCAGGTGGGAGGTGGTCTCGGTTGGGGTTGTCTTGATGCGCCTTCCTCTTGGCACGTTTCACTGCTGGTCACAGCTGACCTCCAGCTGGAGCGCTCAAAGGCTAGGGCTTCCAGTTCTCAGTGTCTATGCCAGAGTTTTTAAGGCTGGCTTTGAGCCCATCTTTAAATCTCTTGTCCTGCCCTCCAACATTCCATTCTTGAGTTCGGAGTAGAGCAACTGCTTTGGGAGATGGTGGTCGGGAATCCGGACAACGTGACTGGTCCAGCGGAGTTGATGGTGGAGGACCATTGCTTCTTCCAGCATGCTGACATCTGTCTGCCTGTCTTCCCAAGAGATTTGCAGGATTTTCCGGAGGCAGCACTGATGGAATCGTTCCAGGAGTTGCCTGTAGACAGTCCATGTTTCCCAGGCTTATAGCAGAGTTGGGAGGACAATAGCTTAGGGATGTGCTAGAGTGGAAAATCCAGTGTGTTTTCCACCTTAAAAAACTCACTTGAACCAGTCACTCATTCTCTCAACCTGATATTCCTCAGAGAGTTTTTGTGAGCATAACATGAGCAGTGCAGGGAAAGGGTGATAACAGCAGTGTCTGTCTGAACAGGAGATTGGGTGAATTGAACCTGATCCAGCTGTCCAGACTGCTCTGAAGTCCTGGGATAGTCTGTAGTTTCAAGAAAAATCTGTAGTATCTCCAGACTTTGCCTAAAGCTGGTTAAAGATAGTTTAAAGTTGGGGAAAAAAAACAGGAATATTCACTGAAAGCTTCTGTGATTTGTATGTAATGCCAGTGGCGCATTTGTAATTAGTATGAGATTTTTGGGCAATAAAGACAATATCCAGGATAGAATCATAGAATCAAAGAGTTGGAAGAGACCTCGTGGGCCATCCAGTCCAACCCTCTGCCAAGAAGCAGGGATATTGCATTCAAATCACCCCCGACAGATGGCCATCCAGCCTCTGAAATCTGGTTTTAGTCCCCACTCAGCCATGAAAACCCACTGCATGACTTTGAGTAAGTGACATATCCTTATCCTGAAAAAATTCAGTGATAGGTTTCGCTTAGGGTCATTCTAAGTCAGAAATTCCTTCAAGGCATACAACAATAGTGTCACTAATAAGCTATTGACCATTTTCTCTTTTAGGTGCAGAATATCTTCCAAAAAAATTCATAGGATGTACCATACACTCTTCAGTTCTTTTGAAGACTCTGGCTTGGCGTCCAATGCCTCTTAAGCAGCTAAGCACTTCTCTTTCCCAACTTAAAAGATTGTTGAATGTCTTTCTCTGAACTTTGCCCTGATGCAAAGCTCACTCTCATAAAGGCCAGCGGCTCAACCCTCCAGGGCTTTTTGTTTCAAGCCTGCTGACAGCACATCAAATAATCATGTATGGCAGACCAAGGGGGTCAGAAAGAGCAGGGACAAAGGAGCATGCCAGCAGCAGTCTCCTATGAAGGATTTTGGAGGTGAGCAAAAGACATTCTTGCATGCCCTGGCATTTTTAAATGTGGGCAACAGCATCATTATTTCAAGAGTAGATGGAAAATGGTCAAAGCAGCATAAGGCATGTTCTTCAAGACCAAACACTCTCAACTGGACCTTTGAAAGATTTGCAAATAAAAATCGGAAAAAAGAGCCCTTTCAGGTATAGTTCATATTGTTCCCACCCTTGCTGAGGCCGTATCTCATTTCGGACTGCACTTCTTACTTTGCTGGGTTCTGTTTCATCTTTACTCAGATGAAAGGTAGATTTTTAAAACCTATCAAGAATGGTCTTTCCTGTCATAAGAAATGAACGGCAGAATCTGAAATTATACTTTACAATCAGATGATATAAATAAGTAGTAATTAGTGGTTATTTGTACTTATTTACTCTTTGAATAATGAAAATATGACATTGATGTATAATACACACACATATATTTAATTCATTTATGGAATTAGTTATTGCTTCAAGTTGTTTGTAAGTAGGCTGAGATCTTCTAATAATATGAAAATCAATCAATCACTGAAGTAATCCTATTACTTCTGAGAGCTGGAAAAATAAAAAGATACTCTGAGACTAAAAGTTAAAAGATACTTTAAAAACAGAACCATTAGTTGACAATAAACTAAACATGAAAGAAGGCAATGTTGTTTTCTGTGCAAACCAACCATAGGTGAATTTTGCATTGAATAAGTCCCCAATTTCAGTATCAGTACAGGATTCTTCTTATCCAGGTTTCTTGATGCTTGGAAAAAACAGGGTTTTACATTATTTTTCAAATATTTTTTCCATCTCTACTAAAGGTACAAGCAAGAATGCAATTTTCCTTATTTTTATATATTCCAGATTAGACAAAACAAGAAAAAATTAAAGATATGGATCCTAGAATTACTTGAAGCAAAGGGTCAACTTCCAGCCATGGCAACTCTGAGGGTATGAAAGAAAGGTAGCTATTTTGAGGTGTTCTCCACAACAACCTCCTAGTTTGAGTTGAAAATATTGCCCATGAATTATTTCCAGAGCTCCAAATGAAGATACAGGAAAATTGAACTTTTATTATTTATTGGATTGGCAAAAAATGCTTATGTTATATATGCTTTTATGGTTTTAACTTGAATTGTTTTTAATAATAATGATGTTTAATACTGTTTTAATATTTGTATATTGTATATTTTAAGTTGTATTGTAATATTTTTAATTGTGAGCTGCCTTGAGTCTCCATATGGAGAGAGAAGGTGGGATATAAATAAACATAATAACAATTATTATTATGTATTGTCGAAGGCTTTCATGGCCGGAATCACTGGGTTGTTGTAGGTTTTTTCGGGCTATATGGCCATGTTCTAGAAACATTCTCTCCTGACGTTTTGCCTGCATCTATGGCAGTGGTTCTCAACCTTCCTAATGCTGTGACCCCTTAGTACAGGTCCTCATGTTGTGGTGACCCCCAGCCATAATGTTATTTTCGTTGCTACTTCACAACTGTAAATTTACTACTGTTATGAATTGTAATGTAAATATCTGATATGCAGGATGTATTTTCAGTCACTGGAATAAATTTGGCACAAATACCTAATATTCCCAAATTTGAATACTGGTGAGGTTGTGGGTGATTGATTTTGTCATTTGGTAATGCTGGAGTTGCTGGGATTTATAGTTCACCTAAAATCAAAGAGCCTTCTGAACTCCACCAATGATGGAATTGAATCAAACTGGACACACAGAATTCCCATGACCAAGAGAAAATACTGGAAAGGTCTGGTGGACATTGACCTTGAGTTTTTTGGAGTTGTAGTTCACCTACATCCAGAGAACACTGTGGACTCAAGCAATGATGGATCTGGATCAAACTTGGCACAAATACTCAATATGCCCAAATGTGAACACTGGTAGAGTTTGGAGAAAATAGACCTTGACATTTGGGAGTTGTAGTTGCTGGGATTTATAGTTCACCTACAATCAAAGAGCATTCTGAATCCCACCAACGACAGAATTGGGCCAAACTTCCCACAGGGAACCCCCATGACCAACAGAAAATACTGTGTTTTCCTGGTGGTCTTTGGCGACCCCTCTGATACCCCCTCGTGACCCATCCAGGGGTCGCGACCCCCAGGTTGGGAAACACTGATCTATGGCAAGCATCCTCAGAAGTAGTCACTTCCTCTGAGGATGCTTGCCATAGATGCAGGTGAAACGTCAGGAGAGAATGCCTCTAGAATATGGCCATATAGCCCAAAAAAAATACAACAACCCAATTATTTTCATGTGTTGTGCCTGACTTTTTGAAAATTATTTAGAACTTCTTAGTGCTACTAAGATGGCAGATGAGGAAGGAACTATGTCATGTTTTGTAGAGAAAGGCATGCTTCATATAACAGCCTACTATGTTGATGTGTACCCTAGTCTAGGATATAATGAGAGGGAAAATGAATATTTGGCTTTCAAAATAGACATCGAAATATGAACTACTTAGGGGAAAATATTTTGCAACATCTCTGTCTCATAAATCATGAAGCAGATCATTCAAAATTCACAACAGAATGAGATTTGGGGACTATCAACACTGGAACAAAACACACACAGAGAGATAAGAAATACCAACATGACAGATAGGCATTCACTTTTTTTTTTTACTGCTAACACCATTGTTGACATTGTAAATTGATGCTTAACATCATAAATGGTCTCACACAAATTGTAAAGTAAATCCCCCAGACTTTTACAGGCCTCATAAAAGATTCTAACATGTAAACGGCCTTGTGTGCATAGCAACGTTAATCCCATCGGGTTATTTTTTTCTTTATTGATGTTGTAAGTCTGATGCCACATCACAATTGAGAAGGGGATATCGTTTTGTGGGCTTTCATTTAAAAAGTCCATAAAGGATCAATTGAGAAAATTAGAAGGGAGGAAGGGTTTTTTTTTTTTCATGATTGGCATATTAGGTTCCGTGGCCATCCCTGGTTTCACCACACTTTTTGATGGATAGAGGTTGTCATTTCAAATTTGATAGACATTTGTCATGGTTTAACTCCCACTTATGAGAAGAAAGAGGCATTTGTGAGAGAGATTTTTTTTTTGTTTGCTGTGGATGGGTGACAAGGAGGTGGAGGAGAGGGGAAGGAGAAAAAAAAAGAAAATATATGCAATAAGCTGCAGAATGATATCTCATCTTTATAAACCATCTTCTCCTCCCGAAGGCCCTGACAATTTTACGAGAGGCATAAACCATGCTATAAAGCTCACATTATGGGAGAGAATAGAGCCTATTCTACATTACATTGTATTCTTATTGCACTGGAGTGATAGCATCATTGCATGATAGGGCCACCAATGACATCCATCATAAGCACAAAAAGGGGTGGAATGGGGTGGCACGCATAGTTCAGGGAACATGAAATTGTGGCCTAGAGTTGCAGGACAAATGAATGAAACTGGACTTTCTTGCACATATTTATTAAGAAAGAGGTCTAGCGTTTTGCAACCAATTGTATAAGTATGGTGGGCACTGCAGGTATGTAGTTATGAGAAGGGGGGACAAAAGGAGGACATCACCCCCAAAATCAGATATCTGCCCCAATGAAATGTTCTTTCAGTCTCCAAATTTCTAATATTGCAGAGATGAGACAGTAAAAAATGTTAACACATCGAATTCTTACATTTGATGTGTTCATGTTATTTTGATATATTGCTCACCCAGAGTCGGAGGGCCTTCTCGGTGGTGGCCCCCCGACTGTGGAACTCACTTCCCAGAGACATCAGACATGCCCCAACTCTGGCAGTCTTTAGGAGGAGCTTGAAAACGTGGTTGTTCCAGTGTGCCTCCCCAGAATAAGGAAAACTCTCAGCATTATGTCCTCAAAATGCACTTTACTACTGCTTTAGGATTGACTGCATTCCCTCATTGCTCTCTAAAAATCCTATCCCAATTATATCCTACCTGGTTCACATCAGCACTATTTTTTAATTTTAATCTATCACATTTGGCCCGGCCATTGGTTTTAAATATTTATATGTTACTGTTGATTGCTTATTGTCTATTTTGTTTATGTGATTATGATTTATATTGCATGGATTGTTTATTGATGTTTTATTTTATTGATGTTCTGTTTATTGATGTATTGCGGGCTTGGCCTCATGTAAGCCACACTGAGTCCCTTGGGGAGATGGTAAGGTAAAGGTAAAGGTAGTCCCCTGACATTAAGTCCAGTCATGTCTGACTCTGGGGTGTGGTGCTCATCTCCATTTCTAAGCCGAAGAGCCGGCGTTGTCCGTAGACACCTCCAAGGTCATGTGGCTGGCATGACTGCATGGAGCGCCGTTACCTTCCCGCCGGAGCGGTACCTATTGATCTACTCACATTTACATGTTTTCGAACTGCTAGGTTGGTAGAAGCTAGGGCTGACAGCGGAAGCTCACGCCGCTCCCCGGAATCGAACCTGCGACCTTTCGATCAACAAGCTCAGCAGCTCAGGGCTTTAATCCACTGCACCACCGGGGGCTCCTGGGGAGATGGTAGCGGGGTACAAATAAAGTGTTATTTATTTATTATTTATTATTTCGCTACCCAAACTGTATATTTATTGTCATGCTTGAAATTGAGGACAGAAGGAATATTTCTTTGGAGATGGAAAATGCTTATAGTAGGACCCCCCTCCCAAAGTTGAGGTGACGGACAAGAAAAAATGCTTTGTATTCAACCTGTATTCACAATGCATATACTGACAGTTTAGAACTTGTTTAAATTTATGAAACATAAATATGTTTTCTGCTTTGCAGATGAGAAACAAGATGTAATAGTTGCATTAAAGCTTAATGAAGGCAGAAGGGCAGGCAAAAAAACCCACTGTAACTTTTCATTGTCTCCCTCTTTTCATAGAAGTCAATTTTCTGCACAGAAAACAGGTTTCTGTAAGTGTGTACATGTGTGTGTTTATGGAAAGATGTTTTTGTCCACAGAATAATTCCTGTAGAATTTATTGAGACTTCAAATGCAATGACAAATTTTGCATAATTCACAAGTATACTTCCTGGAAAGGGTTGCCAACTTTCAGGAGCCCTTTTTTAACCTTGAGATGAAGAATGTTGAATATTATTTCAATCACTATTTGGGACCACAAATCACTGATCTTAAATGAACTGCACAGATTCCCAATTTGTCTCTGAGTTCAATTCAAGGCCTTGGATATGACACACAAGATTCAGTTTGGCTGATGAAGACATGACTCGTCATGCTGTCTCCATCCATCTGGAGCTTCTAATGGACAGTCAAAAACATTACCCATTTGTCAGGCCTTTGGTCCCCAAAACCAGGGTTAGATTATGCAAGTGTTTTAACTATGAGTGTACATTTAAGGGGAAACACCCTGGGATTTTTTAAAATATTGTTTTGGTCTCTTTCTAAAGAATGTGTTTTTCTTGGTTGTACCTTGCCTTGAGGGCCCTGGAAGGCTCGAGACACAGTAAACAAATCTTTAAATAAATAATGGCCATTTACAGCTCTCATTTTTTTCATCCATCCATCCATAGTAAGATGCAAATAATCTCACAGAGGAACTTGCTGTTCTTTATGTTCCTTCTCAAGGTATACTTCTAAGATTTCTCAGGGCATTTAAACATCTATACAGCTGTCCATTCTAAAGATGTATCTTTGGGGAACAGCAGCTTTGTTTGGCAAAGAAATAACTTTCCTGCTCAGGATTTAGGGTAAGAACTTGTCAAATACATAAGTGACCTCTAAATATCTGAAAGGCTGTGATGTAAGGATAAGGTGAGCTTGTTTTCTCCACCTCCAGTACACAGAATCCAAGTTAATGGAATTGAGTGACAAGAGAGAGGAATCTGAAGAAAACATTAGGAAGAAAAAATTGACATTAAAAGGGGTTTTTTGACAGTGGAAATGATTGTCTCCATAGGGGGTGGATTCTCCTTCACTGGTTGTATTTAGAGGTGAAATGCCCACTTCTAAGCAATGCTTTAACAAAAGAAAGTTTCTGGGAAGTAGCAGCCAATAGTGAAAGGACCAAGGCAGCGACATCTCCAGCTCATCCCTTGTTTGGGTATCAGCCAGCATGTCAACAACTTAAATCAAGAAATAGTTTTCTTAGATCTACAGAGACACTCGCTGGAACACCTCAGCAAGCGAGAGTCCAAAAGTGGCAGGCTCAGATCCAGCACCTCAATCCATGGGTGATACCAGATGAGAGACTACCTCCTGGGCACACAGAGGACTGGGCGACTTGGAAGGCGCTGAACAGACTGCACTCTGGCACCATGAGATGCAGAGCCAGTCTTAAGAAATGGGGCTACAAAGTTGAATCCATGACATGCGAGTGCGGAGAAAAGCAAACCACTGACCACTTGCTGCTGTGGAGAAGAGCAAACCACTGACCACCTGCTTCAATGCAACCTGAGCCCTGCTACATGCACAATGGGGGACGTTCTTGCGGCAACACCAGAGGCACTCCAAGTGGCCAGATACTGGTCAAAGGACATTTAATCAACTACCAAGTTTGCAAAATTTGTGCTTTTTTATCTGTTTGTTTTGTTCTGTTAGAAATGTAATACAATGGTATGGTTGCTGATGACACGATATATAAATAAATAACAAAAGATTTTTGCATGGGCAAGGGGTTGAACAAGATCAGACATCCTCAAACTTTGCTCTTCCAGCTGTGTGAGTTTCCAGATTTCAGAATTCCTGGCCATTGAACATGATGGCTAGGGCTTCTGGGAGTTGGAGGCTGAAACATCTGGAAGCCTATGGTTTGAAGGATGCCTGACCTAGATGCTTCTTGGACCCTTCAAACTCTATGGATCTTCTATGCTTCTGTAGTCCTGTGTTTCCATAATTGATAAGGTGCTTATCATACTTTAAATATGCAGGATCATGTGGCATTTTAAATTTCCATCTAGAAGAGAAAAGAAGACTTGCAGTGGAATCTTTGTGGATTGAATTAATTACTGGACATCCACATATGAGCAAACACAATAAATTCTATGAGTATCTTTTATCTAGGACAAATTTAATCATCTAGCATTTTTTTAACCTAAATTTCATTTTTTTTGAGTCGCAACAAAGTTTATTGATTAGTCCACTGACAATATCAACAATTTCTTTTGAAAGAATAGAAAAACAATGATTAAGAATAATACTAACACCACAAAGTAGAAGGAAGTCAATTTGTGCTGTCGCACGCTGGGCCTGTGCATAAGACTGTAGACAGGATATAAATTCTGTGTGCCCAACGGGACGCCGGGGCTGCCTCAGACTAAAGGCCTTTGGATTTCCTTAAAACAGAATCTTTAGATTGCTTAAAGTTTCAACAAAGTTCTTTATTAATGAAAACAAACAGTACTTTAAGGCTTTCTTAACAGTCAATTGGCTCTCTCTCAATCTTGTCCACAGGGAACAAGCACTACGTTCATAACTGTAACTAATGGGGAAATCCTTAACTTCTAATCTGGGCACTCTGTCTTTGCCTCTGTTGGCGTGGAGCCCCTGCACCCGGTACCAACTGCGTCTGGCTTCTGTGAGTGACCCTTACCAAGCAGAGCTTTGTAGACTTCCAGGGAAAAAAGAATTCATGTTTCCATGATGGCTGACTGAAGTCCTTCAGCAAAGGAGCTGTAGGGCTATATAACCCCGGCCAAGCTGTGGGCTGTATATCTCCCCGGCCAAGCCGTAGAAGACGAAGCTTTCTACAGGAGCTCTTGGTATTATGTTTTGCATGAAAGGCTTCTCTGTGTGGACTGAACTCAAAATGGCTCCTATTCCCTCTAAAACCCAAAAGGGGGCGGGACCAGGGAACCTAACTATAATTGACAGGTGGCTTGCCCTATGATTGCAGCCAAAAGAAGCCACCTATCTGCAGAGTCCCTGAAACTTAGGAGTACAACAAACATTCAATGCAAAGCAAACAAAATTGGAGCTCCTGGTACAGTTGTACCTGCACACAATTTGTAAATATGTTTATTTTTTAGTGTGCAGTGGCTCTCTCTCTTTTTTTTTTCTCCCCCCCCCCCCCGTTTTACTTTTGTCTTATGTACATCTTCCAAACTCTTACATTTTTATCCTGATTTAATTTATGTAACAAGAAAACCATTAAGTGGGAAGTAGGTATGAAAAGATCTTGTTAGTGCCAGGAGTCCTCAGGAAATACTTTGGTGTCATCTCTGGAATAAAATTGGATTGCACAAAAACAAAAACTGTGACTTGCAGAGACTTATTTCATATCTGGATAGGTTCATTTTTTCATTTTTGAGCGTGTGCCAAATCAAGACCAAAATATAACATTTATCTTCCTCCTTTCAACCAGACCTGGTGGTACAACATCATATTGTAACCCGAGTTTCCAGAGTTCAACTCTGTCCCACTGAGCTAGCATGACAGAGAGATTTCAATTAGAGTTTTTCTAACCAAACAGGAAGGATGAGGGAAACAGAAACTAATTTAGCTTTTTAAAAAAGTAGACATTTGATTAACAGTTACGAAACTGTTTTCCCACAGATGCGGCTACATCTTTGAAATTCAAATCAAACACTTCAAAATGTTTGCATTTCCCACATGTCTTTTCAGCTTTGCAGCAAAGCTACTTTTTTAAAAAAAGTGTAGATTCCAGCCAGTTCCATCTCTTCCTGAGACAAAAGCAATTGACTGCAAGGGTTCAGTATCAGAATGAAGGAGCAGTGTGATACAGGAATTATTCCTTTCAAATTCTGCTTATGAGCTTCCATAAGGTATCTGGTTGCTGGTTGTAGGAAATAGGATAATAGGAGCACAGGATCATAATGATGGAAGGAATCACAAAGACTTCTCACAAACTTATGTTGCTATTCCTCCATATGCAGGAAATGTGACACTTTGTCACCCATGATATTTATCCAACCAGACAAATGCTTCTAACAAACCAATAAAATGATAGTTAAAGCAGTGATAACTCTTAGCTTACTACTAGCCGTCCCCTGACACGCATTGCTGTGGCCCACATGGGGGTTGTGTGTGGGAGATTTGGTCCAATTCCATCGTTGGTGGGATTCAGAATGCTCTGTGATTGTAGGTGAACTATAAATCCCAGCAACTACAACTCCTGAATGTCAAGATTCTATTTTTCCCAAACTCTACCAGTGTTCACATTTGGGCATACTGAGTATTTGTGTAGAGTTTGGTCCAGATCCATCGTTGTTTGAGTCCACAGTGATCTCGGAATGTAGGTGAACTACAACTCCAAAACCAAAGGACACTGTCCACCAAACCCTTCCAGTATTTTCTGTTGGTCATGGGAGAACTGTGTGCCAAGTTTGATTCAATTCCATCGTTGGTGGGGTTCAGAATGCTCTTTGATTGTAGATGAACTATGAATCCCAGCAACTACAACTCCCAAATGACAAAATCATTTTTTTTAAGTGAAGGACATAAATTGGGTTGTTAGGTGTCTTGTGTCAAAATTTGGTGTCAATTTGTCCAGTGGTTTTTGAGTTCTGTTAATACCACAAATGAACATTACATTTTTATTTATATAGATTAAGAATCCTATATTCTCTATTGATTGAGCAATTTCAAATATTAGTAACCCTATTCAGAATAGAAGAACGATGGGAAACCTGAGTGACATTAGGCAAATCACACATTTTCAACCTTGAAGGAGGCAATTGCAAATCCTCTCTGCACATGAGCAACACACATTGCAACCATGGATTTCATATTTGCTTGCACATTTAGGTGGACCGTGTTGAACTTCATTTATGTGCAACCATCTTTTGATTTGAGGCAGGGACCCCCTCAAAGTATTAAGGATAGACACTCTTCTGTTTAGTTCATGTATGTCTGTGTGTCTTCAAGTCACTTCTCCTTGTCTAGATCTAGGGAAGTAATGCTACCCCTCTATTCCGCTTTGGTTAGACCACACCTAGAATATTGTGTCCAATTCTGGGCACAACAATTGAAGAGAGATATTGACAAGCTGGAATGTGTCTAGAGGAGGGCGACTAAAATGATCAAGGGTCTGGAGAAAAAGCCCTATGAGAAGCGGCTTAAAGAGCTGGGCATGTTTAGCCTGAAGAAGAGAAGGCTGAGAGGAGATATGATAGCCATGTATAAATATGTGAGAGGAAGCCACAGGGAGGAGGGAGCAAGCTTGTTTTCTGCTTCCCTGGAGACTAGGGCGCGGAACAATGGCTTCAAACTACAAGAGAGGAGATTCCATCTGAACATGAGGAATCACGAAGAGTCCGAAGTGACTGAATGAATAAACAACAACAGCAGCAGCACCAACAATAACAACAACAGGCCCTGTGGTAAAATTTATTTAACTCCTTACTATATAGAAAGTACATGATTTTTTAAAAATATAATGCTTGCCTAGCATTACAAAACATTGGTGAAAGGTAAAGATAAATTATTGAAAGCTATTGGTCAATTTTTATTTTGGAAAGTTACCATTTGTATAACAACATTGACAGCAGAAGAAACAACAACAACATTTCTTACCTGCCTCTCCTCATGGCTCAACACAGGTTACAAAAGTAGATAAAAACACATAATCATTATATAAAATACCCATATTAAAACACATTTCTGCAAAATGCATATGTAAAAATACACAGAACAAAGATTAAAATATAGTGAACACAAGATGTGAGTTTACAATTGATGATTAAAACTGGCTGGGTAAGCCTGCCAGAAGAGATAGGTCTTCAGACGTGTTTTAAATTCCGACGGCTCGTTTAGCTATCGGATCACTTCTAATCTCTTCACTATGCTCTGTGATCCTTATATTTACTTCAAATTCATGTTATGAAAGTTATCTGTTGTGTTTGCAATGTTGTACATATTGTATTCAGTTTCATGATGTAAACTGAATGTGCTTTAGTAACATTTTTTACTTATTGGCTTTGGTTGCTTTCGCATAAGAATTCTCTTAGTCTGTGTATAAATATTTTCAGAATATTTGGCTCAAGAGCAGTACGTGTGAAAAAGATCTTGGAGTCCTCATGGACAACAAGTTAAACATGAGCCAACAATGTGATGTAGTGGCAAAAAAAGCCAATGGGATTTTGACCTGCATCAATAGTAGCATAGTGTCTAGATCTAGGGAAGTAATGCTACCCCTCTATTCCGCCTTGGTTAGACCACACCTGGAATATTGTGTCCCATTCTGTCGTCTGGACACATTCCAGCTTGTCAATATCTCTCTTGAATTGTGGTGCCCAGAATTGGACACAGTATTCCAGATGTGGTCTAACCAAAGCAGAATAGAGAGGTAACATTACTTCCTTAGATCTAGACACTATGCTCCTATTGATGCAGGCCAAAATCCCATTGGCTTTTTTTGCTGCCACATCACATTGTTGGCTCATGTTTAACTTGTTGTCCATGAGGACTCCAAGATCTTTTTCACACGTACTGCTCTCGAGCCAGGCGTCCCCCATTCTGTATCTTTGCATTTCATTTTTTCTGCCAAAGTGGAGTATCTTGCATTTGTCACTGTTGAACTTCATTTTGTTAGTTTTGGCCCATCTCTCTAATCTGTCAAGATCGTTTTGAATCCTGCTCCTGTCCGCTGGACTATTGGCTATCCCTCCCAATTTGGTGTCGTCTGCAAACTTGATGATCATGCCTTCTAGCCCTTCATCTAAGTCATTAATAAAGATGTTGAACAGGACCGGGCCCAGGACGGAACCCTGCGGTTCCAATATTTTGTATGCAGAAAATGTCATTTCTTCTCTGGAATATGATTTTATAGTTTAATATTTTGTGAAATCAAGGATAGTGATCAATTACAGTCCAGTCTCTCTGTTGCAATCCAGAGCAGAGAACGAGGCCCTAAGATAACTATCCACCACACTTGACTGTGAAAAACAATCCTTTTTTATTGAAGAAAAATGGTTACAAAATAAAGGAAAAATGCAAGTCAAAAGCTACAGCAAAATCAGCAAACATGAATTTAAATGGACAAAACAAAACCCAAAGCCACACTGTAAAATACTGGAACCTGTTAGCAATCCACTAACCGTGCTTGATATCCTAGAAATCTTTCAAGACCATGGCCAAGGAAACCGGGAGAACTGCCAAGGTCTTCATCAATCTGAAACGATGCCTGAACTGAGAAAGTCAGCCTGGCGGAAGGCACTTCAAGCCTAAGAATTCGTTCCATGAACCGCCCCTCTGCTTTGAAGCCATTGTTTTTATTTCTTTTAATCGGGAAGACCTACGCAAGCTGAGTGATTTACTTCTGTCTTGCCAAATCTGGCCCCTTCTGTTCTCATTAAAGTTAACAGGTGCAGAAGGGAGTGAAAGGTCATGGCTTCCCTCTGAAACATTCTCATGAACACTGGTACTTTCATTTTCCAAATCTACAGAAGTTCCTTCCTCACTAATTTCAGGAACATTGGCATTTTCCAAACCTACAGAAGTTTCTTCCTCACTAATTTCAGGAGCATTGGCACCAAGAGGTACATTTTCATTAGCATCAGTAAATATATTTTCATTAGCATCAGGAGGAACAAACAGAGAATCAGGTTCAAGTTCAAACTCAGGCTGAACCCCAACACTCTCTTATCCAATATAAACGGGGCAGCAGAACATTGGATAAGTGAAAATGTTGGACAATAAGGAGGGATTAAGGAAAGGCTTATTAAACTGGGTTGTTGTAGGTTTTTTCGGGCTGTATGGCCATGTTCTAGAAGCATTTCTCCTGATGTTTCACCTGCATCTATGGCAAGCATCCTCAGAGGTATTGAGGTTTGTTGGAATTAGGAAAAAGGGTTTATATATCTGTGGAATGACCAGGGTGAGACAAAGGACTCTTGTCTGCTGGAGCTAGGTGTGAATGTTTCAACTGACCACCTTGATTAGCATTTGATTGCCTGGCAGTGCCTGGAGCAATCTTTTGTTGAGAGGTGATTAGATGTCCTTGTTTGTTTCCTCTCTGTTGTGGTGCTGTTCTAATTTTAGAGCCTATTAAACGTCAAATTACATTATGATTTTACAAACTAAGCACCAAAAAATAATATTTTACAACAAATTGACTGAGCAAAAAAGCAGTTCAGTACACAGTAATGTTATGTAGTAAATTCTGTATTTATGAATTTAGCACCAAAACAGACAAGGGTTCTTTCACCCACCTTGGACATTATCCCGGGTGCAAGGCAGTCTACGTTGGATAATACAGAACGTTGGATGAGTGAAGGTTGAATAAGCGAGACTCTATTGTACCTTCTTTATGGGAATGTTTTCAGTCCTAGCCACAGAGAATGGCTCATCTCTTTCCATTCTGACTCATGCACTGATAGGAATGGGGACTGGTAGTCTAGCATCACCAATCTAACTTTGTATGCTGTGGCTGCACAGATATGTAGACCATGCTGTCAATCAGTATGGACTAAAATATGCCACCTCTCAACTGTTCCTGTCAATTTGCAAAAGAGTCAGGATTCTGTCAATCCCCAGAAAGAGCATGTTGGCTAGGAAACCAAATGAAGTTCGGAGACACTCTCATATTTGTGTGGGTTTTGAGATATGGTGACAGTTATACAATGTAGCCACTTCACCTGCCAGCTTTTTAGTGCTTTTAAGATTTCAAAAATAGGGACCTTCCGTGCTTTTATCCAAATGTGAACTCAATAGATAGAGACCTTTTAAGTCTTACTTTGGATGAGGAAGGAGAAAAATACATAATTATAACATAGGGCAGAAATCACCCTTTCCAAATATAGCAGTTTTAGCTGTTTTGATAACAATGGTTGTAAATAATGTGTTACCTTCAAAGTTTTTGTATCAAATGGGGTTCTCAAATGTCCAGATTTTCAGTCTTGCATGCATCTAGTGTGGTTTGTGCTAGCTCTACAAATTTTGCTATTGTTGCTGTGTGCCTTCATATCATTTCTGACTTATGGTGACCCTAAGGCAGTGTTTCTCAACCTGGGGGTCAGGACCCCTGAGGGGGTTGCAAGAGGGTGTCAGAGGGATCACTGAAGAGCATCAGAAAACATTTTCTGTTGGTCATGGGGGGTTCTGTGTGGGAAGTTTGGCCCAATTCTATCCTTGGTGGGGTTCAGAATGCTCTTTGATTGTAGGTGAACAATAAATCCCAGCAACTACAACTCCCAAATGTCAAGGTCTATTTTCCCCAAACTTCACCAGTGTTCACGTTTGGGCATATTGAGTATTTGTGCCAAGTTTGGTCCAGTTCCATCCTTGCTTGAGTCCACAGTGCTCTCTGGATATAGGTGAACTACAACTCCCAAACTCAAGGCCAATGTCCACCAAAACCTTCCAATATTTTCTGTTGGACGCGGGAGTTCTGTGTGCCAAGTTTGGCTCAATTCCATAATTGGTCGAGTTCAGAATGCTTTTTGGTTATAGGTAAACTATAAATCCCAGCAACTACAATCCCAAAATGACCAATTTAATCCCCCCAACCCCACCAGTATTCAAATCTGGGCAAATCAAGCATTTGTGCCAAATTTTGTCTAGTGAATGAAAATATATCCTGCATGTCAGATTATTTACATGACAATTCATAACAGT
The DNA here is from genome assembly GCF_037176765.1 of Anolis sagrei. Lineage (NCBI taxonomy): Eukaryota > Metazoa > Chordata > Lepidosauria > Squamata > Anolidae > Anolis > Anolis sagrei. Next base: position 11,222,086 of record NC_090025.1, on the reverse strand, counting down.
AGCAAAATTCCAGTTATGAAGTAGCAATGAATGTTATGTTTGGGGGTCACCACCACATGAGGAACTCTATTAAGATGTTGTGGTACTTGGGAGGTTGAGAACCACTGCCCTAAGGTGAACAAATCATGGCATTGACAAGGGCTACAAGTGTTTGACTCATCCATGGTCACTATGGTTTTACATTGTCTCCATCATGCTATCTTTCTTCCTATGCAAAATCACATATCAATCCCACTTCTATCTTCACTGCTAAGAAGCTAATGATGTTCTATTCATCCATGAACTAATAGAATCTAGGATGGACTAAGATAATCTTCCTTATGTTAGGCAGAATTTACAACAGTACACTCATAGTATGTAATCAGCTATGATGAATCCCTCTCCCTAAACTGCAATTATCAGGGTTCCATGGCAATTAAAGTGGTACACAGTACTATAATTGCATAGTGTGAATGAAGCCCAGGTTGTTCAGAAACATCACCTGACAGAGAATATGTCCATTTTAATTTTGGTGAGATCAAGGCACCAATAGTAAACAATGGATCTGCTTACCACTGCAATTCTACAAAATTTAAAGATCTCATTTCAAGCCCTAAAGTTCTAAACATTTTGAGATCTTCTTACTTGAATTGATTTACCCTATATTTACTTATTGGATCTCAGGAAAGGTAAATTCATCAGCCAACTATCCAAAGATTGAGGTCTATTTGGTGGTATCCTCCTCTTTCTATGACCAGAGGGAGAGACATAATGTGGGAGGACATATAGCAGTCTCCTTAGTGGTCTCCTTAGTGAATGATAGGCATAGTGAACTTGACAGGGGGAGTGTATCCCTGTTGGTTCTCTTGGACCTCTCAGCGGCCTTCAATACTGTAGACCACAGTATCCTTCTGGGATGCCTCATGGGAATGGAACTTGGAAATACTGTTTCATAGTGACTCTGGTCCTTCCTGGAGGACCGCTCCCAGAAGGTATTATTGGGGGACACCTGCTCAACCTTACAGCCATTGACTTGTGAGGCCCCACAGGGCTCAGTATTGTCCCCCATGTTGTTTAACATTGACATGAAGCCTCTGGGAGAGATCACCCAGAGTTCTGGAGTTCAATGACAGATGAAGTCCAACTGTATCACTCCTTTCCACCTGCTGGTAAGATAGCTGTTCAGGTGCTGAACCGGTGCTTGGTGGCTATGATGGTCTGGATGGGGGTAAGCAAATGGAAACTGAATCCAGACAATAAAGAGGTACTCCTAGTTAGTCAAAAGGCTGACCAGGGTATGAGGTTACAGCCTGTGCTTGATGGGGTTATACTCCCCCTGAAATCACAGGTTGATAGCTTGGGAGTTCTCCTGGATTCATTGCTGGGCCTGGAATCCCAGGTGCTTTCACACAATTTAAAATTTGTGTGGAAGATGCGCCCATACCATGGCAAGTCAGACTTGGCCATGGTAGTCCATGCACTTGTCACATCTCAAATAGACTACTGCAATGCACTTTACATGGAGCAGTCTTTGAGGGCTGTTCAGTAGGTCTAACTAGTACAATGGACATCAGCCAGGTTCCTCACTGGAGCAGCGTACAGGGAGTATACAACATCCCCTGCTGCATCAGCTCCACTGGCTGCCAGTCTGCTACTGAGTACTATTCAAAGTGCTGGCTTTAGCCTATAAAGCCCTCAATGGTTCCAGTCCAGCTCACCTGTCAAAATGTATCTTCCTTTACGAACCAGTCTAAGTGTTAAGATCGGCTTGGGAGATCCTGCTCTCGGTCTCGCCACCTTCACATGTGCAGTTGGCAGGAATGAGAGACAGGGCCTTTTCGGTAGTGGCCCCTCAACTGTTGAACTCCCTCTCCAGTAAGATTAGATTGGCCCGCTCCTTCCTGGTGTTCAGGAAGAAACTTCAAACTTGGTTATGAATGCAGGCATTTGTCAAGTGATAGTATTGCAGTATAACACCAAAATGAAGCAGCTAAATGACGACAATGAGAATGGTGCAATGTTAATATCCTCCATGTTTTATGTGATTATGTATTTTAATGGTTTAATTCATATTGATAAGTTATTGATTTTAGCTAATGTTATGCATTGCTTTTACATGTATGTAATGTATATTGGCAGCATTGAATTATGCCATGTTGTACACCACTCTGAGTCCCTCTTGGAGTGTGAGAAAGTGGTATCGAAATGCAATAAATAAATAAATACATTTTAAATAAACAGGGCCTTGTCTGCTGTGGTGACCCATTTAAGTATTATGATTTGCCAGATTAAGCTACCAGTTAATTCCTAAGATTGTGGAACTGCATTAATTCCACAGTGTAGACACACACCCAATATACGAGAGTTCAAAAAGTCTTCAATAAATTTAGAAACATGCAAAAACCATATAACACATGTCCCTGTTTTACTGATGTGAACTCCATTTTTTCTGAACTGAGCTCTTGAGTTTTAAAAGGGGGAGTTGTAGCTCTTCTTTCATGTTCAACACTCTCTTTGCTTTTCAAGACTTGTATCTCCAACTTTAATGAAAAATCTTGGATTTACATGAGCTTTAAGACAATATTAGACAAGGCAGAAATGTAAAGGGCAGCTGCTCACTCGTCACTGCACAACTCATGCAAATCCAATAAAATACAGCTATGGTGTCTAGACAGCCGCTGTCCAAGTGACTCATGCCAACGCTTACAAGTGACAGGAAAAGAAACGCACATCTGTGTGCATCAGAAGATGGGATCAAGGGCTATTACTTATTCTGCCAACGATAAAATGGGGATAAATTCCTCCCCCCCCCCCCCCTCTATAAAGTACCAATTATTAATTGTACTTGGGCCCAACTATTTTTGGATTGAAAAATGTCAGTTTGGAAAAGATTACTACTGAAAACAAAAGGATTTGCTTCCTGAAATTAGCGGTGGAAAAATACCACATCACAGAGGGTCCCACAACACCGGCTAGTCTCAAGTTATCAATAGGAGGTGGATGAGAGATGAAGCGATACTTGGAGGTACAGCCCTCAAAGGTAACATTGCAAAGGTTTGCCCAACCCTCTCCTCCCCATAATTTATGATTATATACCATTTATTTACCATGAGCAATTTACACACACTTGAAGAATGATTTGGAATCTGCTCAGATACTTTTTTGTCCAGTAGGGAATTTCTAACAGGGACTTTGTTTGAACTGACCCAAGGATGATGAGTTGTGTTCTTCAGCTTGTCTTATTGACTCATTCTCATTGGTTCCAAGCCATCAAAGTAAAGGATTTTTGAATTGTCAGCCTATACATATGAAGAGCACCCCTTGTTATTTACATTGTTCTGCTGGGGATACAAGAAATTTTAGCATTCGTAAAATTCTAGGTGAGACTCGGCATCTCATCTGGACAAAGTGGGAACCCAAGGAAATGATAGCCATTTTTAAATATTGGAAAGGGTGTCAAATTGAAGACAAAGTCAGCTGGTCTTCCGATGCTCCAGAAAACAGGACACAGAGAAACAGATTCAAAAAAATCCAATTGAAGATATACCTTCTAAATCTTAGGAAGAACCTCTTGATGAAAAGAGCTGTTCAACAGTGAGATATACTGACCTCAGAGTGTAAGAATCTCATTCTTCAGAGGTTTTTTAACCAAGGCTAGATTGGTTTTAAACCAAGGCTAGATAGCAGACAAGAGTCCTTTGTCTCACCCTGGTCATTCCACAGATATATAAACCCATTTTCCTAGTTCCAACAGACCTCACTACCTCCGAGAATGCTTGCCATAGATGCAGGCAAAACGTCAGGAGAGAATGCCTCCAGACCATGGCCATATAGCCCCAAAAACCCTACAACAACCCAGTAATTCCGGCCATGAAAGCCTTCAACAATACAAGGGTAGATTATTGTCTGTCAGGAGTGCTTTGACTGTGCATTCCTGTGTGGCCAAATGGGGTTGGACTGCCTGACCCTTGGGGTCTTTTCCAACTTTACATTTCTATTATTCAATGATTCTGCAACTCAATCAAAATATTTCACTTCCAGCATAAGACTAATCTATGTTTTCTTTTCCTTTGCAGTTTCTACAATTTGCAGGAAATATCTTTTTGTGTGAAATGTCTGCCTATAGAAAGTAGTGGCTCTTTCCCCTTCATCACCACTACTTTGGGCATTTCTACACTGATATAATCCAGCTTGCAACTGGTTCAGAAGTAACTGGTTGTGTAGTGAGAGATTGAACCAGTTTGAAACTAGGAAACTGATTACATTGAACATGGAAAATTGTCTTAAACCACTTTGCAAGTTTTCTTTTCCACTTCACCAGAGACATACAGAGTGAAAAAGAGAAAAAAAGTGACTATGTTGTTGTAGGTTTTTCGGGCTGTATGGCCATGTTCTAGAAATTATTTTTCCCACCCTGGACCTTCCACAAATATATAAACCCAATTTTCCTAGTTTCCAACAAACTTCACAACCTCTGAGGATGCTTGCTGCAGATGCAGACAAAATGTCAGGAGAGAATGCTTCTAGAACATGGCCATACAGCCCGAAAACCTACAAAAATCCAGTGATTCCGGCCATGAAAGCCTCCAACAATACAAAAAAGTGACTGGTAGAATAATAAAATGCCCCTTCCAGGGGAAAGATTAGCTTCCTGCTTCCCAGTCATATCTATGAGAATTTTTGGCCGCCTCCAGTTTGGATCTTTTCCTGCACTTTAGCAGGACTGATGTAGACATTTTGAGGAGATAATTTCCCCTTGATCTTGGATGCACAGGGATCAGCTGTAGTGCATTTATGCCTGAATTTGGGCTTTCCTGGGACTTTTTAAAGCACTGTATGACCCTTGATGCACATTGCAGCACACATTGGCAATGTGCATTTTGTGGCCAGCTGCAACCTAAAGTCAGCTTTGAATTGTTTTGTAGTATCACAATAGAAAGAACCTCTGTGTAGCTAGATGCACATCTTAGCCAGATTGATTCATCAAAGAGACATAGGGATCAGAAGGAGGTCCATAAGCCAAGGGACAGCGGAGGAATCCATGTGGCAGCAGGAATAACCATGAGGTAGCACATCACTTTGTCATAGATTTTAAATGTGCACTGTACTTTGTTTAACGTGTATGCCATTTTTGTAGGAGATTTATTTTAATTGCCTTGTATTGTGTCTGATATTGCTTGTATTGATGTATTACGGACTTGGCCTCATGTAAGCCACACCGAGTCCCATGGGGAGATGGTAGCGGGGTATAAATAATTTTTTTTATTGTTGTTGTTGTTGCCTTACCTTCACATGATGTTTTCCGGCTGCCGTTGGCTTCCTCCTGCATTGTCCCTGGCTTAGTGAATAACTGTGCCAAGACAAAGCTGGGAAGGAGCCCCACTGGAAGTAGCCCTGCATCATGTGATGGGCTCCGGTGGGCTCCATCCTGGCTGCATCACAGCAGCATCCTGGGTTGGGGAAAAAGCTCAGTGTGATGAAGTCCTTAAAACCAACAACAATCAAGACAACAATCATCACATTTTCTGTAACTGTAAATTTGGAAGAGGAACTCACTAGGTAAGCACATATTCAAATAACAAGGTTTCTCCTTGGCATTAAGTCATGTCCAACTCTGGGGGGTGGTGCTTATCTCCATTTCTAAGCCGAAGAGCTGGCATTGTCCACAGATGCCTCCAAGGTCATGTGGCCGGCATGACTGCTTGAAGCACCATTACCTTCCTGTCAAAGCAGTACCTATTGATCTATTCATATTTGCATGTTTTCTAACTAAATTGGCAGAAGCTAGGGCTAATAGTGGGAGCTCGCCCTGCTCCCTGGATTCGAATTATACAGATTGATTTGTCGTGTCAGGGCAACCAGTCAACTATATTACATTTCTAAAAGAACAAAACAAACAAACAGACCACAACATTTGCAAGTTTGGTAATTGATTAAATGTCCTTTGACCAGTATCTGGCCACTTGGAGTCCCTCTGGTGTTGCCACAAGAAGGTCCTCCATTGTGCATGTGGCTGGGCTCAGGGTGCATTGCAGCAGGTGGTCAGTGGTTTGCTCTTCTCCACACTCGCATGTTGTGGACTCCACTTTGTAGCCCCATTTCTTGAGGTTGGCTCTGCATCTCGTGGTGCCAGAGCGCAGTCTGTTCAGCGCCTTCCAAGTCACCCAGTTTTCTGTCTGCCCAGGGGGGAGTCTCTCATTGGGTATCAGCCATTGGTTGAGGTTCTGGGTTTGAGCCTGCCACTTTTGGACTCTCGCTTGCTGAGGTGTTCCAGCGAGTGTCTCTGTAGATCTTAGAAAACTATTTCTAGATTTAAGTCATTGCCATGCTGGCTGATACCCAAACATGGGATGAGCTGGAGATGTCTCTGACTTGGTCCTTTCACTATTGGCTGCTACTTCCCGGCAGATGTCAGGTGATGTAATACCGGCTAAGCAGTGTAATTTCTCCAGTGGTGTAGGGCGCAGAGACCCCGTGATAATGTGGCATGTCTCATTAAGAGCCATATTTACTGTTTTAGTCTGGTGAGATGTGTTCCACATTGGGCATGCGTACTCAACAGCAGAGTAGCATAGCGCAAGGGCAGATGTCTTCACTGTGTCTGGTTGTGATCCCCAGGTTGTGCCAGTCAGCTTCCGTATGATATTGTTTCTAGCACCCACTTTTTGCTTGATGTTCAGGCAATGCTTCTTGTAGGTAAGAGCACGGTCCAGAGTGACTCCCAGGTATTTGGGCGTGCTGCAATGCTCCAGTGGGATTCCTTCCCAGGTGGTCCTCAGAGCTCGGATTATACGGATGAAAAATTATCTGATCCCAGGTCACACGAAATTTGAAAAGCTTTGTTTCACTGCATTCTTAGTTCTCTACCTCTGCACCCAAGCATCCTAATGCTTGCCCTTATTTCAATACCTGCAAATGGGATGGTGAATTAACTGGCAAAATATTTGCTAAACATGCATGCCCTATGCAAAAAGGCAGGGATTTAACCTTCTGTGAACACACTCTGTTCTCTTTCACTGTGTGCAGTCCACTCCCGTTTATTCTACTTTCCCATAAAACATCCTTAAATTGCACAGTGGGAGTTTTCAAGAGGTTGAAAAGCAGCATTTCTTTTGCATACAGAATTTTCCCTGAAATGAGATCAACCTCCTCCAGTTTTCTTCCATCTATTATATCCAGATTTCAAAGAGCTTCATGGAAAAAGCTGCTGATGTTCTACCTGGTGTGCGACCCACTCTCCCTCGTAGCAGCCATGAATTAAGTACTATTTAACTATTGGGATAATTTCATTCGGTTCTGGAAGAACAAAACCTTGCATGGTGAGCCCAGATTTTAAAGAAATGAAACTAAGAACTGTATACAGTTTCAACAAATTCTTTCCATGAGAAAAAAATCTTGTATATAAGACGTGCCCATTATAGTAGCATCAGCAGAAGTAAATAATAATAATCATAATGATAACAGTAATAATATCCCTCCTACCCTTTTCCAAGAACCCAGGAACATATTAAAATATTTTAAATCTCAGCTTTGAGATACGAGGGTTGAATGAAAAGTAATGCCTCCACCTTCGTTACTTGGGTTTGGATGGGAATATTTTAATAAATCAAACGCAGAAATAATCCTTAGAATGTGCTCTTTAACCACCACTATTCACTTTTCCACATAATCACCAGACAATTGGATGCATTTCTGCCAATGACGAACAAGTTTTCTGAAGCCATCATGGAAGAAATTGAAACTATGTTTCCGAAACCAGCATCTCACCGTTCTCTCATCCTGGGTACCCATCGTGCACAGATCTTCCAATAGCCAAGCTAAGCAATAATGTGACCAGCATGTTCTTGTGAAATGCCGATTATGCTAGAAATTTCTCCCTGAGTGATACAATGATCATCCTGAATCAATCTGTCAACCTTTTGCTTGTGAAACTCGGTGGTAGCTGTCACAGGACGTCCAACTCTTTGTTTGTCATGCAAGTCAGATGTTCCCATCTCAACATCTTTAAACTTACTCGGCCAATGATGCACAGTATTCACATCAACACAATAACCATAAACAGCTTGCATTCTCTGATGAACCTCCTTTGGCGTGACACCTTCTTCTGTCAAGAATTCAATGACATGGGAGGCTTCCTATGTTCTCATTAGTTAGAATGGGACCAGCATGATGGGAAGGCAGGTGGCAATGCTTTCCCCCATATGATGTGAAAAGTGGGGATGTGGGCAATGTGGGACATGGAGTAATGGTTGCCCCCACTGCCCCATGGATTCACCACACTGCTTGGCAAATACCCCCGGTTTTCCCCAGCTTGAGGACCTCAATGTGATGAGGTTCTTAGGCTCCAATTCTGACTAAGTGGAAACATAGGAGAATCTTCTTGATGCTACTCCTAGGTTTTGGAAATCCCTTCTGAGTAAGGTCAATTTGTTCCCTCTCTTTTGTCTTTTGCCTGACAAGCAAAGGTCGTCTTGGGTATGCATGACTTCAGCCTTGGTTGACTAAGGTGAAGTGATATTGCAACTGGATTGTTTGTTTTATTTTGCAATGTGTATTTTACTTATTTAATTTCTATCTTTTAAAAATGCTACTTTAATTGAATTCACAATTTATTTTTTTTAAAAAAACTCTTGTATGCTGTATATGGTTTTAGATGTGTGGCATCAAAGGGATCATCATCCTGAGTGTTTTGGTACTTATAAACCCAGGTCACTAGTTATATTAAATTTAATGTATATTTCATTTTGTTGTTATGATATGTTAAAGGTTGCACGTGTCTTACACCTCTTTGCTTCCTGCAAAAGCAGGTGGAGGATTTCTAAAATCTTCATGGACTTCCTGTGAAGGTCATAACTATTTTTGGATGGAGGAATGAATTATACTTTAATGAGTTGGCAGAGCGGTGACTTCCTCCTTTTCATTATAAAAGAGACAAGTCAGTAATGCTCAGGAGGCAACTGCCTACTCTCTCTGTGTCTGTGTGTGTGCCTTCAAGCCACCAGATAACCTATGGCAACCCCATGAGTTCCATAGGATTTTCATAGGAAAGGATCATTCAAAGGTAGCTTGTCTAGTTCCTTCCTGTGAAATATAGCGTGCAGCAGCTGATATTCATTGGTAGTCTCTCATTCAAAAACTAGTCAGGGTTGACCCTGCATACTTTCCAAAATCAGATTATGTTTCTGGTGCCTTTAAGTAAAGAATGTCTTCCTAATATTGTTGAAGGCTTTCACAGCCAGAATCACTGGTTTGTTGTAAATTTTCCAGGCTGTATGGCCATGTTCCAGAAGCATTATCTCCTGACGTTTCACCTGCATCTATGGCAGGCATACTCAGAGGTTGTGAGGTCTGTTGGAAACTAGGAAAATGGGGTTTATATATCTGTGGAATGTCCAGGGTGGGAGAAATAACTCTTGTCTGTTGGAGCTAGGTGTGAATGTTTCATTTGGTTACATTGATTAGCATTTAATAGCCTAGCAGTTTCAAGATCTGGCTTCTTACTGCCTGGGGGAATCCTTTGTTGAGATATTATTAGCTGTCCCTGATTGTTTCGTGTCTGGCATTCCCTTGTTTTTGACTGTTGTTCTTTATTTACTGTTATGATTTTAGAGTTTTTTAAATACTGGTAGCCAGATTTTGTTCATTTTTATAGTTTCTTCCTTTATGATGAAATTATCCATGTCCATGTGCTGCGGGGACATGAGAGAAGCCTCCCACAAGGATGATAAAACATCAAAATCATCCAGGCGTCCCCTGGGCAACGTCCTTGCAGACAGCCAATTCTCTCACACTTGCAGTTTCTCAGGTTGCTCCTGACACAACAAAAAATAATAAAAGTCCATGTACTTGGCAGGGCATGTGCCAAGCACCTGGACAATGGCAGGGACAGCTAATCACCACACAACAAAGGATTCCCCCAGGCAGTAAGAAGCCAGATCTTGAAACTGCTAGGCCATTAAGTGCTAATCAAAGTGGCCAATTGAAACATGCACACCTACCTCCAACAGACAAGAGTCCTTTCTCCCACTCTGGTCATTCCACAGATATATAAACCCAATTTTCCTAGTTTCCAACAGATTTCACAACCTGTGAAGATGTCTGCCATATATGCGGGCAAAATGTCAGGAGAGAATGCTTCTGGAATATGGCCATACAGCCCAAAAATTTTTTACAACAACCCAATCTCCCTAATAATTATGTGAAATCATGAAGGCATACACAAATAAATGTTCTAATTAAGCATATTTTATCCTGTGCCCACCATCTTTACTGCCACCATCACTACAGCAAACACATGCACAAATATTTAGAAAATTTATCTGATATTATTAACCAGCCGTTTCAGTTGACAATGTGTTTTCATTCAGCAGATACAGTGCCCTCCACAAACAAAAACTTTGAAGTAGCTGCTTCACATATTTCCAGGCTGTGCAGCATGACTGCAGGTGGGGCATTTTTGTAGAAAGGTATTTGGAATTTTATTTGCAGTGTATTAAAAATATTTCAGTTTTGAAAACTGACTTGTTTTGCTTCTTGCTTACAGAGCACTTGCAAAGTGCACACATCTCAGCAGGAGACTTCCTGTGGTCAAAGAACTAACTTTTGTTGTTGTTGTTGTTGTTGTTTAACATGCATAGCATTTCTCCCAAGGGCACCAACCTCCCCTGGTTTTTCTTCCACCTATTATTTTCACTTTTAAAAAAATGCCTTCACAGAGAAATGTGTTGCTGCTCCATGTGGTATTCAATTAATTCTCCCACTTTGTAGCTGTACAATAAATACTCTTTAAGTCAAAAGCAATTTCTTTCTGTTCTCATGAAAGTGTATGGTATTTGCTTGGTTTTTAAAGAGTTGCAGCTAACAGAAACGCAAAAAGAATTACACTGGGTTTGCTACATAAAATGCAATGTATGTCACAATTACCTGTTGTAGTTCTGGCTTTAATTTCCTCCCCACCCCAACCCACTCCAAGAGCTTCCAATATGTTTTTATAATTTAACCTGCCCTTTATAGTTGGCTCACGGGTAACAGCAAGACACAGCTGGGAACAGAAGTATCATGGTAGCTTTCAAAGAAGCATACAGAAAGAATCCCAGAAGGACTCTCCCACACCCAACCGCTCTAATGAATATATGTTGCAAGTTAGAATGGATTGGGCCCCGTTGGAGTTCTCCACTTGACACTCCTTCCTTGCCTTCAACATGTTCCAACACTCAGTCAACATCAACACTTCTATCTGAGCTCCCTCCCACACTGTTTCCCTGTTGTCAAGGACCACTCATTTATTTCTCCTTCTTCTTGTTTTTCCGTTTCCAAGTTTCCTATTCGCTAAACCTCTTAAACCCATTCCAAGCCCTTCCTTCAATGGAGAATTAGAGCACATAAGTATAGAATTGTGTTTGAAAATGACAGCTGGTGCAGACTGGGCTATTCTTTTTCCACACATATTTCCACACAAAAAGGTTCAGATATCCATGAATAGGCACCCCTTTCAACCAGAATCATAGAATCAAAGAGTTGGAAGAGACCTCATGGGCCATCCAGTCCAACTCCCTACCAAGAAGCAGGAATATTGCATTTAAATCACCCCTGACAGATGGCTATCCAGCCTCTGTTGAAAAGCTTCCAAAGAAGGAGCCTCCACCACACTCCGGGGCAGAGAGTTCCACTGCTGAACGGCTCTCACGGTCAGAAAGTTCTTCCTCGTGTTCAGATAGAATCTCCTTTCTTGTAGTTTGAAGCCATTGTTTCGCGTCCTAGTCTCCAGGGAAGCAGAAAACAAACTTGCTCCCTCCTCCCTGTGGCTTCCTCTCACATATTGATACATGGCTATCATATCTCCTCTCAGCCTTCTCTTCTTCAGGCTAAACATGCCCAGCTCCTTAAGCCACTCCTCATAGGGCTTGTTCTCCAGACCCTTGATCATTTTACTCACCCTCCTCTGGACACATTCCAGCTTGTCAATATCTCTCTTGAATTGTGGTGCCCAGAATTGGACACAATATTCCAGGTGTGGTCTAACCAAAGGAGAATAGAGGGGAGATATGATAGCCATGCATAAATATGTGAGAGGAAGCCACAGGGAGGAGGGAGCAAGATTGTTTTCTGCTTCCTTGGAGACTAGGACCAGGAACAATGGCTTCAAACTACAAGAGAGGATATTCCATCTGAACATGAGGAAGAACTTCCTGACTGTGAGAGCCGTTCAGCAGTGGAACTCTCTGCCCCGGAGTGTGGTGGAGGCTCCTTCTTTGGAAGCTTTTAAACAGAGGCTGGATGGCCATCTGTCAGGGGTAATTTGAATGCAATATTCCTGCTTCTTGGCAGGGGGTTGGACTGGGTGGCCCATGAGGTCTCTTCCAACTCTTTGATTCTATGATTCTATGATTCTATTCCTATTCTCTAAACCTCTTAAACCCATTCCTTCAATGGAGAATTAGAGCACATAAGTATAGAATTGTGTTTCAAAATGACAGTGGGTGCAGACTGGGCTATTCTTTTCAGACCATATTTCCACACAAAAAGGTTCAGATATCCATGAACAGGCACCCCTTTGAACCTTTTCCTTAATACTGAAAGCTTGGCGTTAGGTGCGGACAGGAACTTCCAGCCTGGGCTGGAATCATGTTTATGGCTTCTATAGGTGTTAATTTCCTTTAGGAAAGTATTGGGCATTTTAGTTCCATGCATAGTGGTTATATTCAGTTGTTGGTTGCAGAAGCATAGTTGTGTATTGGATGTGCACTCACCGAATCACTGAATCATAAAGCTGGAAGAGATCCCAAGGGCCATTCAATCCATCTCCATCCTGCCTTGCAGGAAGATCCAATCAACATATAATCAAAGCACTCCTGACAGATTGCCATCCATTCTCTGTTTAAAATTCCTTCCTGTTCCAGTTTCTAGGGCAGCAAAAAACAAGCTTGCCCCCTTATCAAATATTTAAACATAGCTGTCTTACCTCCTCTCAGCCTTCTCTTTTTCAAACTAAGCATACCCAGCTCCCTAAGCCACTCTCCCTAAGCCAGCTTGGCTTCTAAACTTTTGATCATTTTGATCACCCCTCTCTCTACATGTTCCAGCTTGCTCATCTCTTTCTTGAATTGTGGTGCCCAGAACTGGTCACAGTATTCAAGTTGAGGAATAGAGTGGGACTATGACTTCCGTTGATCTAGACCAGGCATGGTCTCTCCAGGTGTTTTGGACTTCAACACTAATAATTCTTTGATGCAGCCTAGAATTGATTTATTTATTATTTATTATATTTATATCCCGCCCTTCTTGATGCCGAAGGGGACTCAAGGCGGCTTATAGCAGGGGCAAAATTCAATGCCTTAAACAACTCAACAATTAAATAATATTTAGTTAAAAATCTAAATGAGGTTAAAAGCAATTAAAACATAAACAATACCACTTATAGCTATAAAATCACGTTATCTGCCATCAAGGTCAGGCCATTCTAATGATGATTACACATAAATACAAGTCATCTATTGCACTATATTAGTTACTAAAGGCTTGGTCACAAAGCCATGTTTTCACCTCTGATCTAATATCACTGGGGATGGAGTTCCATAGCCGAGGAGCCACCACTGAAAAGGCCTGTCTCTTATCACCACCAACCGTGCCTGCAAAGGAGGCAGGACTGGGAGCAGGGCCTCTCCAGATGATCTCAATCTCTGAGGTGCTTCATAGGGGGAGATACATTCGGACAGGTAAGCTGGGCAGGAACCGTCAAGGCTAGAGCCAACACTTTGAATTGTAATGTTGAACCTTGAATTCTGCTAATTAGCAGATTGGCAGCCAGTGGAGCTGATACAACAGGAGGTTTGTATGATCTCTGTGTTTTGCTCTGGTGAGCAATCTGGCCACTGCCCATTGGGCCATTTGGAGCTTCTGAACAGTCTTCAAAGGCAACCCCAAGTAGAGCATGTTGCAGTAATCTAAGTGGGATGTAAACAGAGCATGAATTGCATTGGTTTCTGCATTACACTATTGACTCTTGTTCAGCTTATGGTCTACTAAGACTCATAGATCTCTTTCACATGGTCTGTTTTCAAGGCAGGTTTCATTCATTCTGCATTTCGTTTCTATTACCTAGGTGTAGTACTGTACATTAGGGCTGGGCGGTTTCGTTTCGTTAATTCGTAATTCGTTAAAAATTCGTTATTTTTTTTTGTTAATGAAGCGATAACGAACCATTCTGGAGCAACTTAAAAACGAAACGAATTTTTCAATTCGTTTCGTAAATGCTTCGTATTTCGTTATGTATTCGTTTCGTTATTGGTTTGAGGTCGTTTCGTTATTATTTCCGCATGTCTGGGGCAAGTTTTATAGTTGTTTTTTGTTTAATTAGTGAAAAAAAATAATATCACACCAACAGTCAACAACAGAGGGAGAGGGAAGCTTCAGAAGTTTTTTTTTAGCGTATTGTGCGATCGCGGCCGCCATTAACGAATCGATTTGTTATTGTTTCGTTATTGTTTTGTAATTTTTTTACCATTTACGAAATTTCATAAATATCGAACTTTTTTTAAGGAAAATTTCGGAATTCTTTTAAATATCGAAACGCAAAAACCCCCAAAAAATGAATCGATTTTAGAAACAAATTTTTCCGTTGTTACCCAGGCCTACTGTACATCACTTCCTGTTGAAATTCATTCTGTTAGTTTTGACCCAGATCTCTAATATGTTAAGGTCATTTTGGATTCTGATCCTGTTCTCAGGGGTATTACCTATTTATTTTTTTTAAAAAAATCAGTCAAAAGAAGGGTAGTGATACCTATCCATCTCAATTTGGCATAATCTGAAAATCTGATAAGCATGTCTCTTCTATTCCACTTGATCTGGATAGCAATGCATTAGTTCCATTAGTATTGTCTTGGTTCAACTGCACAAAGTAGCCATTCACCACAAAGGCTGTGTAACTCAATTAAAACAGTTTTTTTTTTCAATGTTAGCTTTGTTCATGGATATTCCCCTCCATGCAGTGAAGACTTGGAGAAGTCATTTTTGGATCATCCTCCAATAATGACTATATTGTCTAGAGCTCATAGAACCTCTTCCTCTGGTATGGCAAGTTCCAAAGTTACTTTTCTAAGCTCTGTCTGCATTTTAGATAATACCTGAGCAAAGTTTCTGACACCAAGAACATTACCTGAAGTTCAGTCTTGACAGACTGGTCCACAAAACGGAAGTGAAGTCAAGCAGTATTAGCTCTGCAAAACCCACCCTGCATTCAATCATTCTTGGGTTTTCTTTTTCTTTTTCATTTGAGAATTAATAGAAAATGACTTGAAAGTTTTCCGAAGGAAGATTGAAGTGAAGAGGCATTTATCATGTTAAACATTATTTCTACCGACAACTATCATCAAGGAAACAAATGGATCTAGTCACCCAACGTGTCAACCATTTCCCCCACTCCTCTAAGGCATTCTTGTATATGTAGCAACAGAAGAAAGGTTTCCCATTCCTTCCTTTTTAATGTCAAATATTTTTGATACATTTGTTGAATATTCTCTATCTTCCCTTTTATAACTCTCATTCTATGATGGTATTACTTTCCCCCTGTTCTTCATCATCTTGTGTTATTCATTTCCCTCAAGGTTATGAGCTTACATCAATTTTTGAGCAACATTTATTTTATATTGTCTTTTTCTTTTCATCCATTTCATGGCAGTTGCATTTGAAGTAAAGAAAAAAAAGGCTCATGGTTAGTACTATTGGTTCAAAGGGCAATAAGATACTGTGGGATACCACTGCCTAAACATTGCAGAAGAAGGTGAAACTGTACAGTTATAGTTAAACATGTGGAAAACAAAAATAAAGACCACAGATGACTTACATCACTTTAAAGAAGATAAAAAAGATATTGAAATAGTTCAGAATTTGCCACACCATTGCTCAGTCAATAGTCAGAATGGAGAGTGCAGGCAAATAACCTTTGGAGCTTAAGTTCAGTTAGGTGATCCCTCATAGCTCGAGGTTGATGGTCCTCCGAGACTGGTGTCTTGGTGGTGGATACCAAGGTGGCTGTGGAACCCTATTCTTGATCCGCATGTTCTCTTGCAGTGAGAACATCAGTTTCCAGGTGGAAGGCAGTTCTGGTCCTGGTTAACTTAATGCACCTTCCTCTTGGCACATTTCTCCCTTTTGCCCTCCATTTGCGCCTCTTCAAATTCTGCAGAAATGCTGGTCATAGCTGGCCTCCAGTTAGAGTGCTCAAGGGCCAGGGCTTCCCACTTCTTGTTGTCTACGCCACAGTTTTTAAGGTTGGCTTTAAGCCCATCTTTAAATCTCTTTTCCTGTCCACCAGCATTACGTTTCCATTCTTGAGTTGGGAGCATACTAACTGCTTTTGGAGACAGTGATCGGGCTTAAGCTGGTTTGACAAGTGAAAGGGGTCAGTGTGACAGTGACTTCTATATCTACATTCATTCCAGACCATAACCCAGTGGTTCCCAACCTTTTTTTTTGACCAGGGAACACTTTGACCAGGGACACTCTCCAACATTAGTACTAAAGGGGTTATGAATCAGTTTTTTGCCAACTTCAGATTTGGTTTGTTTATTTAGGCTGCTGATTCAGAAAACTGCATCAGAGTGATCACATCAGCTGTAGTTTCTGATACAGAACATATGCCATCCAGTAGTCGCCATCTGCTCACCCACAGAAAACCATATTTAATAAACTAGAGCTGATGTGGTCTATCCAAGGGGGCGAAGCTTGTCAGTGAAAGAGAAGGAGTGGCAAGTGGCGTGAAAGCAGCAGAAATAAAATAAAATAAAGAGGAAGGAGGCTTGCGGATCAGATTTTTGTCCTTGCGGCCCATTGGTGAACCATATTTAATAAGCCTTGACACTATAAGAGGGTTTTGCAAGACCAGTTGCTCTCATTGCAATGGTGTTGTAACAGTGAGACCGCAGACCATATTTTACTTCTTGCAGACCATTGGTGGTCTACAGACCACAGGATGGGAACCACCATGTTAACTCAAGGTATCTCAGTTACATTTCAGACTAAAACTCAGAATGGGTTCACCATCCTACTCCAATGCCAAAGACTAGCTCGAGTTGTTTCTTTGAATCATTGCATATCTAACTGTCTTGCTTCCTTGGTTTTAGTTATGACTCCTTTTCATTTGCAATCTCTTATTGATTTTCACCCTAAATGGAATATTTAGTGTGGAAGCAGGACAGCATTAAATATTCAAATAAACAAAGGGGAGCTCTCCCTTCCGTGTGGCATTGTGTGAGACACATTCTCAACATGCAGCTTGCTCTTATATGATCCACTGCACTATGTTAAACCTGAATACGGGACTTTTTGTAAAATCGATAAACAAGTACAAAACTGGCTTTGAGATGTGTCAATATAATTACTCAACTTCTATTGCTGCCAGTGAATATTGATTAACATTGTACAGTGGTTATCTTACAGGGCAGCATTTAAAAACAGAAGTAGAACAATTCATAAAAGTTGAAGGCTTTCATGGTCGGAATCCATGGGTTGTTGTAGGTTTTTCCGGGTCAATGACCTCATTACCTCTGAGGATGCTTGCCATAGATGCAGGCGAAACGTCAGGAGAAAAATTGCCTCCAGAATATGGCCATATAGCCCGGAAAAACCTACAACAACCCAATTCATAAAAGGTTTCACCATAACAGCTTAGTAGCACCCTCATGTCCCTGAACATCTGATCCTGGCAATAAATGGAAGTTTTGGGACCTTATGATGACCACAATATCCTTGTGTTCAATATATATTTTGTTGTCGTGTACCTTCAACTCATTTCAGAGTTATGGTGATCCTAACATGATTCAATCACAAGGTTTTCTTGGCAAGTTTAATTCAGAGGGGGTTGCTCTTGTTTTCCACTGAGGCTAAGAGAGTATCACTTGCCCAAAGTAATCTAGTGGGTCTCCTTGGATTACTACACTGTATTGGCTCCACACAATACAAAAATACTCAAGAAAAGAACCAGGAATAGCCTACTTCAAGTGATAGAGTCACTAAAACTGAAAAGGTCCAGTCTGGGGCATCTTTTGAAACATTTTACAGTGATACACTTTAACTGCCATGACAACATTGTTAGTAGTGAAATCCTGGATTCACAGTTTAGAGAGGGAAGAATAGTTAGAAGGAAGGCTTTAGTCTTTCCTAAAACTATATTTCATAGAATCCAGTCATGACATTCAATGGAATCATAGCACAATAATGGTGAAGTCTGAAAGGGACCCTAAAAATGCCTGAAAATAAAATGCTAGAATATTATACCTACAATGCATATGATTTACGACTGAATTTGTTGTAGAAAGATACTTGATTCAATCCAGTTCTAGCATCATTTTCATTGGTTTGAAGCACTGTTGTCCCTGCTATAGTCTTACAATTTTGCATAGACATGCACAACCATAGTTCTTTGATCCCTCCCTTAGTCCCATTCTCTAAATTGTATTTCATCGTGGGCTATGTAATCCCATTTTTTTTGTATCAGGAGTGACTTGAGAAACTGCAAGTCGTTTCTGGTGTGAGAGAATCGCCTGCAAGAACATTGCCCAGGGGATGTCTGTATTTTTTTTATTGTTTACCATCCTTATTATGGATGGTAAAACATCATAGGAGGTTTAGCACAGCTGGTAAATCATCAGCAACTATTAGATCAATCAACCAAAAAGTTGCAAGTTCAATGCTCCGGGTTGGCATGAGTGGCCGACTGTCAGCTCTGCTCACTGTTTACCTAAGCAGTTCAAAAACAGCTTGAGCTGTAATTAGTGAAAATAGGTACCGCTAAAAGTGGGGGAGTTGTTTTACAACGCCATAAAGAAAGAAGATCAGAAAATGCTGGGTGATCAAAAGGAAGGAGGAAGTCCTGCCGGCTCTTCGTCATAGATGATGGAGTGACAGCACCCCCTGTGGCTCGACTTGAGCCTAACCTTCTGTGGCATTGAAACAACACACCTCCTTTCTGTTCTGTCTGTCCATATACTGTCTATACAAAGCAGCATTAAATGTTTGCCGTGTATGTGTACTGTGATCCACCCTAAGTCCGCTTTGGGGTGAGAAGGGAGGAATATAAATAAAGTATTATTATTATGTTATTATTATATCCTTATGGAAGGCTTCTCTCATGGGGAGCTGGAGCTGACAGAGGGAGCTCATCCACACTCCTCCTATATTCAAACCTCCAACCTGTCAGTCTTCAGCCCTGCTGGCACAAGGGTGTAACCCATTGCACCTCCAGGGGCTCCTATGTAATCCCATGATGTTGCAATCAAAAGACTAAATATCCTTAGACAACTTATCCAAGGAACAGCAGCTTCACACTTAATTAATTTATTTTAAAAAATCTCCACCATATTTGAATGGTAAAAGGGGGGGGGGGGCACAGGTGATACTGAGTGTGAGCCCAGTGTGTGCATATTTAAATAACTAATTTTCTTTGCAATCAGTCTCCAAGAAGGAACCTGACCTTTTCGCAATTGCTGTTTCCCCACTTGACTCTTGTTGGATATTTAAATACTCGTACACCATTCAGACTTGATGTATTGCGATTTAAATTATGGTACTTGCAGAGCATAGAAAGTCACTTTTAAAAAGGAATTGGCTATGATTCCAAATACTCTCCTCCAAAGTTAGTTATCATAATACAAGGGTTATCCAGAAAGTAAGGTTACATTTAAAAATAATAATACAAAGATTGAGTATATTTTAATAAAACTTACATGGATTGTAGCATAGATATTGCATTATTTTTCCACACAATCACCATTCAGTTCAATACATTTTGTCATCCATAGGACAATATTTTGATGCCTGTGTCATAGAAGTTTCTTTCCACCTTTTTCAGCCAGTTCATCACTTTGATTTTCAACTTGTCATCATCGGAAAAGTGTTTTCCACCAAGGTGTTCCTTCAATTCAGTGAGCAGATGATAGTCACTAGGTGTGGGATCAGGGCTGTGAGAGGGATGGCTTAAAACATTCCAACAACTCTTGCGTTGCATGAGCAGTGCGTGGACACGTATTGTCACGATGGAGACAGAATCCACCATCAGCATCCCACAAGGTTTGTTTTGGATGGCTCTGCAAAGTTTCTTCATGGTCTCACAATATATTCCATACCCATTTTATCACATGCTGTCCTGACATTATGTCATCGCCATAAACTGAAATGATTTTGCAATGAATCGCAGAGTGGCATTCATGCTCTTAGCATTTAGGAAGCATATTACAGTGTGAACTTCGCACTTGGAGTGAAAAGTAATGAGGATACTCATCTCTAACCTACACCACAATGCCAGTCGATGACCTACTGACAACTGGCACTGCTCGTTTGCTTCTGCTGGCTTCCCACCAAACGGCAGTGACACCAACTTCCCCTGCAAAAATTCCCCACAAGAGCGATGTGCCTTGTAACCTTATTTTCTGGATAACCTTTGTAGTTGAAAGCTAAATAGTAAGTCTTTTCTTTCCTTTTTCTTGAAAGAGGCTATCATAGCTGTAGTTTGACAAGGCTGTTAGCCTTCTCTGCCAAAGAGTGCTGGTGCTTCACCAAACTACAAATTCCTGGATTCCATAACATTGAACCATGGCAGTGAAAGTGGAATCAAACTGCATTAATTATAAAATGTAGGTCAGTGCTTCCCAACCTTCCTAATGCCGCGACCCCTTAATACAGTTCCTCATGTGGTGACACCCCAACCATAAAATTATTTTCATTGCTACTTCATAACTGTAATTTTACTATTGTTATGAATCATAATATAAATATCTGATATGAAGGATGTATTTTCATTCACTGGACCAAATTTGGCACAAATACTCAATACACCCAAATGGGGTTAAAGGGGATTGATTTTGTCATTTGGGAGTTGTAGTTGCTGGGATTTATAGTTCACCTACAATCAAAGAGCATTCTCAACTCCACCAATGATGGAATTGAACCAAACTTGACGAATTCCCATGACTAACAGAAAATACTGGAAAGGTTTGGTGGGCATTGACCTTGAGTTTTGGAGTTGTAGTTCACCTACATTCAGAGAGCACTGTGGACTCAAACAATGATGGATATGGGGCAAACCTGGAACTAATATTCAACACACCCAAATGTGAACACTGGTGGAGTTTGGGGAACATAGAACTTGACATTCGGGAGTTGTAGTTACTGGGATTTATAGTTCACCTACAATCAAAGAGCAATCTTAACCCCACCAATGATAGAATTGGGCCAAACTTCCCACACAGAACCCCCATGACCAACAGAAAACACTGTTTTCTCTGATGGTCTTTGGCGACCCTTTTGACACTACCTTGCAACCCCCCCAGGGGTCCCAACCGCCAGGTTAAGAAACACTGGTGTAGATGCACCCACAATTGCTTGTTTAGTTACTTGTGAATCACAAATAGCTGAATAGGTTGCTCAATGCTGGTCCACTAAATGCTGTACACTACTGTCCAATAGTACATACACATAATATACATACTATATATATATATATATATATATATATACACATAATAGTACATACATAATAGTACATACATACATAATATACTCTCTTCCAGTACTTACTGTTGTCACCTCCTTCAGTCCTTGCTGTTGTCATTTTGTGGTGCTCAGCATCACAACTTAAGTCATGTGTTCGTTGTTCATTCATTCAGTCGTCTCCGACTCTTCATGACCTCATGGACCAGCCCACGCCAGAGCTCCCTGTCAGCCATCACCACCCCCAGCTCCTTCAAGGTCAGTCCAGTCACTTCAAGGATGCCATCCATCCATCTTGCCCTTGGTCGGCCCCTCTTCCTTTTGCCTTCCACTTTCCCCAGCATCATTGTCTTCTCTAGGCTTTGCTGTCTCCTCATGATGTGGCCAAAGTACTTCAACTTTGTCTCTAGTATCCTTCCCTCCAATGAGCAGTTGGGCTTTATTTCCTGGAGGATGGACTGGCTGGATCTTCTCGTAGTCCAAGGCACCCTCAGAACTTTCCTCCAACACCACTGCTCAAAAGCATCTATCTTCCTTCGCTCAGCCTTCCCTAAGGTCCAGCTCTCACATCTGTAGGTTACTAAAGGGAATACCATGGCTTTGACTAGGTGGATCTTTGTTGCCAGTGTTGCGGATTTTTGGTGCCAGTGTGATGTCTCTACTCTTTACTATTTTATCGAGACTGGACATTGCTCTCCTCCCAAGAAGGAAGCGTCTTCTGATGTCCTGGCCACAGTCTGCATCTGCAGTAATCTTTGCACCTAGAAATACAAAGTCTGTCACGGCCTCCACATTTTCTCCCTCTATTTTCCAGTTGTCAATCATTCTTGTTGCCATAATCTTGGTTTTTTTGACGTTTAGCTGCAACCCGGCTTTTGCGCTTTCTTCTTTCACCTTGATTAGAAGGCTCCTCAGCTCCTCCTCGCTTTCGGCCATCAGAGTGGTGTCATCTGCATATCTGAGGTTGTTAATGTTTCTTCCAGCAATTTTCACCCCAGCCTTGCATTCGTCAAGCCCCGCACATCGCATGATGTGTTCTGCATACACGTTAAAATGGTTGGGTGAGAGTATGCAGCCTTGCCGTACGCCTTTCCCAATCTTGAACCAGTCTGTTGTTCCGTGGTCATGTACCGTAAGTCATGTACCATGTGATATTTCTCAGTCATCAGTCCTGCTAGCACAAGGGTTTAACCCATTGTGCCAATGGGGGCAAAAATTGGGTAAAAATTGTAAAAACTGGGGCAAATGTGGCCAAGCAATTTCAGAGTGAGGCCGGGTTGGCAAAAGTAAGTCATAAGAAAGAAAGCCCTAGGAGAGAATGAAGCGGTTTGCTTCTCTCAAGCCTACTGGAAAGGACAAGATTCCACCCACTCCTTTCCTCCCTGCTGAATCCAAACTATTTCCCAACCATTGAAATTAGCTGAAAGAACAAAAGAGGAAAAGTGAGAAAAGGAAGAGCATGCAGCATTTGAAGAATCACATGATTCCTTTACTCATTGAAGGCACAGATCTAATTGCTAGTCCTAACTAGAGCATCAATGGAAGTTTCATAAGCATTGACCTACTACTTTCTCTCTGTGATATTGGACAGACAATTGGATTTCTGCCTCGGAAAGTCATGGCAGGTTGCAAATGCTGAGTTGACAGAGATTCCTTCTGAAGAAATTACTTTGGGAACCATGGGAGAGGCAGCAGTCAGGAATGAGTCAAGCTGGCTTCTTTGGGTTGATTAGAGCAACACATCTAAGCCAAGCAGAGAGATGCCCCCATGACTTTTGAAGCAGCCCAGTCGTTTGTCCCTTTGATATCGTACTCATCTCTATATCTCTTAATTGTATTTTTAACCTTTATCTGAACCTATTTTAATTCTCATAACTAATCTCAACACCTTGAGGGAAGAAGAGGCGGAGGGAAGGTGGTTACGTTTCCTATGGCTCTATCATTCCAGGATAGGCGCTGATATTAATGAAAGATTCCTTTGGATAACAGGCAGCTTCCTAAATCCCTCCTTAACTCTTTGATATATAATATACCATCCAGTCCAAATGACTTGCTGCTCTTCTCTTTATCGCTTGATTCCAGCTCTTCCTCCTTTGACACCTTAATCTCTGAAAGGGTCTCATCTTTATTAGATGAAAAGAATACATGGACAGACAAACAAACACCATGTGCTCAAGTGAGGTCTTTCTCTCCACGTATTACTTCAAAGAAGAGGAGCCTGATTTTCCTCCCTTGCATTCCCAACGGAATTGGCCTACAAAGAACAGATCACTGGAGCTGTACAGAAATCAGTGAGGACCACTGCATTCAGCCAGATGTTGATAAACTGGGCTTGGTTTGTGGATATGGTGACTGACTATGCATATTGAGATCACCTGTCCATGAACACAATTGAAAGATTGAGTTGTTCCACTACTCGTTATCACTACCACTATCATTAGAGTGCCAGATTGACATGGCACATGACTTAAGTTGTAATGTTGATCATTGGAAAACAAGCCCTATGAGGAGTGGCTTAAGGAGCTGGGCATGTTTAGTCTGAAGAAGAGAAGGATGAGAGGAGATATGATAGCCATGTATAAATATGTGAGAGGAAGCCACAGGGAGGAAGGAGCAAGCTTGTTTTCTGCTTCCCTGGAGACTAGGACGCGGAACAATGGCTTCAAACTACAAGAGAGGAGATTCCATCTGAACATGAGGAAGAACTTCCTGACTGTGAGAGCTGTTCTGCAGTGGAACTCTCTGCCCCGGAGCGTGGTGGAGGCTCCTTCTTTGGAAGCTTTTAAGCAGAGGCTGGATGGCCATCTGTCAGGGGTGATTTGAATGCAATATTCCTGCTTCTTGGCAGGGGGTTGGACTGGATGGCCCATGAGGTCTCTTCCAACTCTTTGATTCTATGATTCTATGATGCTTATACTTTTAATGTTTGTGTAGAAGAAGGAATTTGAACTGGTGTCATGCAACCACATAACAAGCACCACCTGCTATGATGCTCTTCCACTCAATGGTAAAAAACCACCCACAGTTTTAACTCTGATAAGGAACCTATCCCCTGGTGACGCATCAGGTTAAACCACTGAGCTGCCAAACTTCCTGACCAAAAGGTTGGTGGTGTGAATCTGGGGAGTGGGAGTGAGCTCCTGTTGTTAATTCCAACTTCTGCCAACCTAGCAGTTTGAAACATGCAAATGTGAGTAGATTAATAGGCACCACTCCGGCGGGAAGATAACAGCACTCCATGCAGTAATGCCGGGCACATGACCTTGGAGGTGTCTATGGACAATGCCAGCTTTTCAGGTTAGAAATGGAGATGAGCACCACCCCCCAGAGTTGGATAGAATTAGACTCAATGACCGGGAAAACCTTTACTAAGGAACCCACACTGCTATGGAATTTGTCTGTAATCTAACCTAGATGAAAATACAGTTCAACCATATGGAATATGTTTCTGAATTTACAACAATAAAAGGAAACTATGGACAGTAGTGAACCTTACTGAAATTAATGTTGTCCAGTGGTAGTTACCACAGAGTCATAATGAAGAACACAGAACATTCCTAGTATGTATCTTTTCTATGTCCTCCAAAACAGCACAATGTCAACATCTGGTGAAGCCATACCATAGAAGTGCTTGTAGGACTTAGAAAATTCATAGACATCAAATGCAGGTAGATGGAACCTCAGGTACTGGTTTCCTGAGTATAGGGGCTCCTCATATCATGAGAAGATGTGATTTACTAAAAAGAATAATAAGAGACCTCAAAACCTCTGAGGATGCCTGCCATAGATGTAGATGAAATGTCAGGAGATAATGCTTCTAGAACATAGCCATACAGCCCAGAAAACTCACAACAGCCTGAAAACCGACAACAACCCAAGAACCAGAATGCTTGGTAAGACCACATGCCAGGTGAAGATACTCCATCTGGGAAGCCCTGGCTCCTGAATCTGTCAGACCTGAGCATGACTTGGAGATCTCTCACTCAAAAGGGTTGAGATAAGTCAAAGTAGATTTCACAACACTTAACAATAACAAAAGGTAACAAATGACTACGAATCATTGTTGGCTATATGCTACTTCCAGCATCAGATACAGCATGAAAATACCAATTCTAGGAGAAAGACAGGATAAAAATCCAATAAATCAATTTGAGTTGCTATTTAGCATTATCTATATAAATAAAAATGTAATGTTCGTTTGTGGTATTCACAGAACTAAAAAACCACTAGGAGAATTGACACCAAATTTGGACACGATACGCCTAACAACCCAATTTATGTCCTTCACTCAAAAAAATTAATTTTATCATTTGGGAGTTGTAGTTGCTGGGATTTATAGTTCACCTACAATCTAAGAACATTCTGAACCCCACCAATGATGGAATTGAACCAAACTTGGCATAAATTTCACCCATGACCAGCAGAAAATACTGGAAGGGTTTGGTGGGCAGTGTCCTTTGGTTTTGGAGTTGTAGTTCACCTACATCCAAAGATGACTGTGGACTCAAACAATGATGGATCTGGACCAAACTCTACAAGAATACTCAGTATGCCCAAATGTGAACACTGGTGGAGTTTGGGGAAAATAGAATCTTGACATTTGGGAGTTGTAGTTGCTGGGAATTATAGTTCACCTACAGTCAAAGAGCATTCTGAACCCCACCAATAACAGAATTGGGCCAAACCTCCCACACAGAACCTCCGTGTGGGCCACAGCAACGTGTGGCAGGGGACGGCTAGTATAAAATAAGGTTTGATATGTTTTTAATGATGTATATATGTCATGGGTGACTTGAGAAACTGCAAGTAGCTTCTGGTGTGAGAAAGTTGTTGGCCATCTGCAAGGACCTTGCCCAGAGGACGCCCAGATGTTTTACCATCCTGTAGGAGGCTTCTCTCATGTTCCCACATGAGAAGCTGGAGCTGACAGAAGGGAGCTCACCCCACTTCCTGGATTCGAACTGCTGACCCTTAGGTCAGCAGTCCTCTTGGCACAAGGGTTTAACCCATTGCACCACCGTGGGCTCCGCTATGTATATATTTATTTTACTATGTATGTCCATATGACATCGAATTGCTGCCTATATATGTAAGCTGCCTTGAGTCCCCTATGGGGTGAGAGGGTATAAATATGGTAAATAAATAAAATGGTAAGTAAAATGTTGTCCCTTATATAAAATGGCAAAATAAAAGTTTTCTTTTTGGTTTTATTTATTTTAATGTTTTCAAGTTATGGATGGTTGAATTGGTGGATACAAAATCCATGTGGATGGCTGACTGCATTCCTTTTGACAACCAGAGATAAGAATTAAGGAATTAAAGTTAACACTTACTCCTATCTATATAGTTAAATGTCAGCATGTGCTAATTCAGATTCTACTTGCAAGAATTAATTTCACATAACGTTGACATATCTTGTGCCATTTCTGTCCATTATATAAGTATATGGCAATATTTAATTCTAGGGGCCATTGTTAGCAACTTATCTTTAGATGCATGCTGTCTCCTGTCAAATGAACTGAATATCTTTTTTTTCTTTTTTTTTCTTTTTCAAAAATCTGTGCTTCTTTGTATTATTCAAATGCCTTTCTTCATCATGAAGGGGGGAAAACATGTTAGAGAAGGCGTTCGTAATCTAAGCATGCATGCATACATATATATATATATCTATATGGAAGCTGAAGGTGGTAAAAGAGAGTGTGTTTGCATTTAGGGGTTAAAAATAATATCAACTGGAGCGATGCTCAAATGTCATCCTTTCCAGTCATAGAATCATAGAATCAAAGAGTTGGAAGAGACCTCATGGGCCATCCAGTCCAACCCCCTGCCAAGAAGCAGGAATATTGCATTCAAATCACCCTTGACAGATGGCCATCCAGCCTCTGTTTAAAAGCTTCCAAAGAAGGAGCCTCCACCACACTCCAGGGCAGAGAGTTCCACTGCTGAACGGCTCTCACAGTCAGGAAGTTCTTCCTCATGTTCAGATGGAATCTCCTCTCTTGTAGTTTGAAGCCATTGTTCCACGTCCTAGTCTCCAGGGAAGCAGAAAACAAGCTTGCTCCCTCCTCCCTGCGGCTTCCTCTCACATATTTATACATGGCTATCATATCCCCTCTCAGCCTTCTCTTCTTCAGGCTAAACATGCCCAGCTCCTTAAGCCGCTCCTCATAGGGCTTGTTCTCCAGGCCTTTGATCATTTTAGTCGCTCTCCTCTGGACACATTCCAGCTTGTCAATATCTCTCTTGAATTGTGGTGCCCAGAATTGGACTCAATATTCCAGGTGTGGTCTAACCAAAGCAGAATAGAGGGGTAGCATGACTTCCCTGGATCTAGACACTATGCTCCTATTGATTCAGGCCAAAACCCCATTGGTTTTTTTTGCCGCCACATCACATTGTTGGCTCATGTTTAACTTGTTGTCCACGAGGACTCCAAGATCTTTTTCACACGTACTGCTCTCGAGCCAGGCATCCCCCATTCTGTATCTTTGCATTTCGTTTTTCCTGCCAAAGTGGAGTATCTTGCATTTGTCACTGTTGAACTTCATTTTGTTAATTTTGGCCCATCTCTCTAATCTCTCTAATCTGTCAAGATCAGAGAGCAGTCCAATGCAGATAAAGGAAATCCACAAATAAAGTAACCCTGACAGAAAACTACACAAACTCTAAAAACCTCTAAATAAAATCAGTCTTTTATTTTCTGGAGCAGTCTATTTTACTTTTGGAAATGACTGAGCCAAGTTATTCATCACTGAACTAGATTCAGTGCTTCATCCATCTTGAACACACTCATCAACTACATTCTATTGGAGTTGATACTAACAATCAGAATTAGGCCTAGGTTGGGGGGAATTTGAATGTCTTTAAACACCGGGTTGTTGTAGGTTTTTTCAGGCTATATGGCCATGGTCTAGAGGCATTCTCTCCTGACGTTTCGCCTGCATCTATGGCAAGCATCCTCAGAAGTAGTGAGGTCTGTTGGAACTAGGAAAAAGATGTCCTGTGTAGTCTGACATGAAAGGCACTGCAGACTACTTCAACCAGAGAAATCAGCCATAGCAGAGCACCTGATGAACCAACCTGGACACAGCATTTTATTTGGGAACACAGAAATGCTGGACCACTCTCACAACCACCATGTCAGACTACACAGAGAAGCCATTGAAATCCATAAGCATGTGGACAATTTCAACAGAAAGGAGGAAACCATGAAAATGAACAAAATCTGGCTACCAGTATTTAAAAAAAAACCCTCTAAAATTACAACAACACAACAACAGATAGGAAACAAACAAGGACATCTAATCACCGCTCAACAAAAGTTTGCCCCAGGCTCTGTCAGGCCATTATATGCTAATCAAGGTGGTCAGTTGAAACATTCACACCTAGCTCCAGCAGACAAGAGCACTTTGTCTTACCCTGGTCATTCCACAGATATATAAACCCTTTTTCCTAGTTCCAGCAGACCTCACTACCTCTGAGGATGCTTGCCATAGATGCAGGCGAAATGTCAGGAGAGAATGCCTCTAGTCCATGGCCATATATCCCAAAAAAACCTACAACAACCCAGTGATTCCGGCCATGAAAGCCTTCAACAATACATCTTCAAATACCATCTAGCTTTTTTGTTGTTTATTCATTCAGTAGCTTCTGGCTCTTTGTGACCGCATGGACCAGCCCACGCTAGAGCTTCCTGTTGGCCATCGCCACTCCCAGCTCCTTCAAGGTCAAGCCAGTCACTTCAAAGATAACACCCTTCCATCTTGCCCTTGGTTGGCCCCTTTTCCTTTTTCCTTCCATTTCCCCCATCATTATTATTTTCTTCAAGTTTTCCTGTCTTCTCATTATGTGACCAAAGCACTTCATATCCTTCCCTTCAGTGAACAGTTGCACTTCATTTCCTGGAGTGTGGACTGGTTTGAATTTTCCTCCAACACCACAGTCCAAAAGCTATAATGGGGTATTTTCACCTTGGACCATTCTAGATCTAGAAGGGGGATCTTTTGTTATAAGAAGAGAAATAGAAAACTGTGAGCACAGCAGTTGTGAAGGAATTTCTGGCATCAGAGCTTATAGATTTTCTCTGAAGTCCTTTTGGTATATCTATATAAATAAAAATATAATGTTCATTTGTGGGATTAACATAACTCAAAAACCACTGGACGAATTGACACCAAATTTGGACACAAGACACCTATCAGGCCAACAAGTGACCATCACTCATAAAAACACTGAAAAACAAAGTGGAAGGGACTTAAACATCCAAAAAAGCAAAAAGACACTACAGCACATGTGCAAAACGACTCCCCCAGCAAACAAAAAACACAAAAGCATATCCACACTCTCTTCTGGATGAAAGCTCCCAGCATCCCCTAGACCAGGCCCTTTAGGAGAGGAGGAAGATCCAAATGCACTGCTTCCAAGATGCAAGGTTTCTTCTCCTTGGATATCCCTGCATATTTCCAATTTCCTATTCCTGGACTGCAACTCCCTACTTATCTATCTCTATCTAATAGGGCTGAGCGGTTTCGTTTGTTAATTTCGTAATTTGTTAATAATTCGTATTTAAAGTAGCTTACGATCCGATATTGAACCATTCAGGAGCAACTAAAAATCGAAACGAATTTTTCAATTCATTTCGTAATTGTTTCGTAATTGTTTCAAAATTGTTTCGAAATCGTTTCGAAATTGTTTTGTTATTATTTCCGTATGTCTGGTGCAAGTTTTATAGTTGTTGTTTGTTTTATCAGTGATAAAAAAATAAATTATCACACCAACAGTCAACAACAGAGGGAGAGGGAAGCTTCAGAAGTTCCCCATGTCCCATTTGGAGGGTTTTTTAGCGTATTGCGCAATCGCGTCCACCATTAACGAATCGATTCGTTATTGGTTCGAAATTGTTTCGTAATTTCCAAAATTTCGTAAATTTTGAACTTTTTTAAAGGAAATTTTCGGAATTCTTTTAAAAAACGAAACGCAAAAACCCCCTAAAAACGAATCGAGTTTAGAAACAATTTTTTCCGTGGTTGGACAGCCCTACTATCTAATCTATCCTCCAGATAGATAGATAGATTAGATATAGATAGGTAAGTAAGCAGATAGATCGAGAGAACAGGAGGACTGCTGAGTGTTGCAGTCCAAGAATAGATTGAGGAAGAGGCAAGGGGAGATAGAGGTAGTGGAAGGAAGGAAAGAGGTAGATAAGGAAGGAAGGAAGGAAGGAAGGAAGGAAGGAAGGAAAGAAGGAGAGAAGGAAAGAAAAAAAAGGGAAGGAAGGATTTGGACTAGTCCACTGTCCACACTGGGGACAACTATCATCACCAGGACAGGCCATCCCTTCAGATAGTCATACTGCTCCTGGCTGTCATGGACATCCAATGCTGGCATCAGTAGAGCCAGCTGGGCAAGGAGGGGATGATAAGGTGGTGGGCCAGCAGGGTTGGACAGTCTGGACTCTATGCCCCTACCACAGGTTCAGGAGGATGTGTTTAACAATCTTCGGGTACAGTTTGGAGCATTTCTGCTCTGAACTGGCTCCAAATAAACCCACCAGTGTAAATGAAGCTTTAGTTTTCAGTGAATTCTACATGGCCACCTTAGATCTTGTAATTTTTTTCTAAAGTTCTGCTCAGCTAAAAAGTTAAAGTCTGGAGTAAAACCCTTAGAAATTTCACTTCTAAGAAGAAAAAGAAAAGATTATGTTCCTTTACAACTGGAACAGTATTATAGGACGTCAAGATATTTCTCTGTAGCTCTTATTTTCTATTGTATTGTATATTGTTATGGTAATCCGAACTCCCCTTTGCCTGTTTGATTTGTATACCTATGAGAAATACAATAAAAAGAGATAGAAAGAGAGGGCAATTTGCCAGACAAATATAGTTTACCTGGCAACACACTGATGCTCCTTTCCATTTCTATGATTCTACACTAGCAGGCATTCAATCATAGGAAACAACCCATTTGCAAGCTGTTACCTGCCATTTTTATTAGTTTACCATACGATATGTTGTTAGTTTATGATGCCTTTCAAACTGAATTATTAAATCTTGAACTTTAAGAAGGAAAAAAAGGAGGAGAGCAGGAAAGTCGATATTAATTATATTCTCCAAGAAGATATCTGGAGGAGATGAGTTGGGAGTGAACAGGATAAGAATGGCTTGTGAGATTAGGGATGGAACTACACTGTGGAATTAAAGCAGTTTGACACTACTTTAACTGCCATGGCTCGATGCTATGAAATCCTGTTGTGTGTGTTGGGAGGGGGGAGTAGTCTTTAGCCTTCTCTGCCAAAGAGTGCTGGCACCTCACCAAACTACAGTTGCATTAACTCTATAGCAGAGATGCAGCCTTGGTGTTGCTACACAAAGGACCTTTGGTATCCACTGGAGATTGGTTCCAGGACCCCCTCTGAATACCAAAATCCTTGGATGCTGTGATGGCGCGAGTGGCGCCACCTATGTATAGAACTGTTAGTTGTAAGATTTAAACTGTTGTATCATGCTTAATCCTGCCCCCTTTTACCCTGCTTATGTATAGTGGTATGGATTGGTTGCTTCTAGCTGTCAATCAGTACTGTTTGGCTCCAGCTCTTCCTGCAAGAGGGGAGAACTTCCTTTTTCTTCTTCATTCTGCCATCAGAGTTCCTGCAACATGGACGTGAGTAAGAGACTTGATTCTAAAAGACCCTGATTTAAGTTACCTCTTAGCACCAGTTCTGAGGTTTTTTTACCCCTGGGACTCTTGCTTTATGTCCAGATCGTCCTGGACAATTATTGAGGAGACCCAGGTGCCTTCAAGCCGGTTCTTTTGGCACCAAAGGAAGATCCTGAGTCTTCAAAACATAGGCCATCTGAATTGGGGTTGTGGTTTGCTCCGACATTCACAGCCATTGAGGAAAGAGGAAACTTGGTGAGGCTTCTCAGCTTCAAACCCCTTGGACCCAGAGCTAATTGAGACTGTAATGTATGTTTTCCTTCACTTCTCTAAAGTTTTCCAGCTCATTGCTTTGAAGAAATGACTTTGTGATAAATAAAACTTATTTTGAGCTATTTACAGTGTTTTGGGTTTTTGGGAGTTCCAGTTTCCTATAGGAGGGCAAGAAGCAATCCCCTGGGGAAAAGATGTCACGTCCATCCCTCCTTTATTGAGAATAATAGCCCCCAGGCACAACGACACAGATGCTGAATTCCCATTATGTACAATGATGTGTGGAAATTGATCCCTTTTCAGAAAATGACAAAATCAAAGTTTGCTTTTAGAAATTTTCTTTTCTGAATATTTTCAAGTTGTGGATGTTTGAATCCATGGGTGCAGAATGCATGGATATAGAGGGTCAAGTGTACACCTTATATACATAGCCTAAGGTAATTTTATGCACAATAGTTTAGATAGTTTGGGGGATGAAAAAAAAAGTTTGTGTGCATTGGACCATCAAAAAAACAAAAAACAAAGGTGTTGCTACTCATGTGGACAATTTTGGATTATTTTGGATGTCAATACTTTCGATAAGGGATGCTAACCTGTATTTTGCATTTGCTATTGTCTGTTAACTTATTCACTACATTATTTTGTATTGATGTAGATTTTCTTTATGGCCCCCGGTGGTGTAGACAGTGAAATCACTGAGCTGCTGCACTTGCTGACTAGAAGGTGGGAGATTCAAATCCGGGGAGCGGGGTGAGCTCCCGCTGCTCCCACTGTTGAAAACATGCAAATGTGAGTAGATCAATAGGTACAACTTCTGCAAGAATGTAACAGCATTCCATGCAGTCATGCTGGCCACATGAGTCAGACACGATTAGACTTAATGTCAGGGGAAACCTTTACCTTTACCTTTTAGATTTCCTTCATGATTCCAAATCTTTTAGGGAGTGCAGAGCAGGCTCCTTGATAGGGGAGAATCCGAACGGATTCTCCCCTATGAACCCTCAAGGTTGTTAAGATCTTCTGGAGGGGCCCTGCTCTCGGTCCCACCACCCGCAATCGCGTTTGGTGGGGACGAGGGACAGGGTGTCAGGACATTATTCAAAGATTGAGAAAATAAGCATTTGACTCCTGCCCTGCCAACATACCTGAAGCAAGGTCAGAGTCAACAAAGGAATCTGGAGGAGGAGAGCAGTCCTGCGAGGAAGCGTTAATCAAGAGAAATTGTTCACAGGAGGTGGACAGGGCTATGGAAGGGAAGGGGAGGAGAGGAGAAACACGATAAAAGGGATTGAATGTAAAAGGGAAATTAGTAGTGTTATTTTTTCCCTCGTCTGTGTAGAAGCAATAAAGCTGGCTACCTCCATATTCTATGTGAGTACCGTTTGTTTGCTAAACCCTACCAGCAGGAATTAACATAGGGCCTTCTCGGTGGTGGCCCCTTGGCTCTGGAACTCTCCCGTTGGAGATTAGATCTGCCTCTTCCCTCCTGACTTTCTGAAAGCTGGTAAAAAAACCTGGCTTTGGAATATAGCATTTGAAGAATGATGATCGAGTCAATAACGGCTGACCACACCAGCGGATGGTGATGATTTTGTGATTTTATTCTGACGACCTGGCTTTTGTAATTGTATGATATTGTATGGTCTGTATTTTAATGTATTTTGTATTAATGTATTATGATGCTATTATGTTTACTATATTTGTGTTGAATTTTCTGCTGTTAGCTGGCCTGAGTTCCTCTTCTGAGGTCGAGAAGACCAGGTTATAAAAGCTCTAAATAAATAAATAATAAATAAATAAATATAGATTTATTTATCTTTAATGTCCAAAAGCCAAAAGGAGAAAGAGCAAAGTTTGTGATACAGAAGGTGGAAAGACACACTTATTTCCATTTCTATCCTATTCTCCATCACTTGATTCTAATTGCATAGAAGGAAACCAGAAAATGCTCATATCCATCACAGATTGCTTTCTCCATCTCTCCGTGTCGCCGTCTGTAATTTAGCTTGGTGACCTATTAAACTGTACCCTAGTGATTCCTGGTGGAGAAAACAAACATGCGTATTCTCTTGGGTAGCCACTCTCCAACATTCATCAATAAGTCAAATCATAAATGACACAGAATTAGTCTGAGCCAAGCCTTTAAATGGCGACATTGTTCATGAAAAGGCTAATGTGATGCAAGCAATTGTTCCCACTGATAAAGTGCACACCACAGCTGATGTTTCGGTTAAAGAAGCGTGTTAGCTAAGGACAAGCCATTTGCCCATTTCCCTTAGCAGAAAAGGTCACCCGGGCTTCACCAAATGCTTTCCATATCACTTGACTTCTGCTGAATGGAGGAAATAGCAATATCACAGGGCTAATGCTATGGAAAGCAAAACTTTCAGAGATCAGTGAACAGGGAGAAGGACTGTAAAGAACATAGAGTAGGAGGCAGAGAAATGAGTGGTAGAAAGAGAGGAATGGGGGAAGTAAAAAAAACTTTTGAGGAAATGGGATTAAAAGGAGGAAAAACGAAGGAAAATAATGTTGGTGACCAATTTTGGACCGGCTGTTTTTGAACCACAGCTCTCCATACGATTCCATGGTCTATGCTGGACACAACTAATAGGGAAAGGAGGAGATATGATAGCCATGTATAAATATGTGAGAGGACGCCACAGGGAGGAGGGAGCAAGCTTGTTTTCTGCTTCCTTGGAGACTAGGACGTGGAACAATGGCTTCAAACTACAAGAGAGGAGATTCCATCTGAACACGAGGAAGAACTTCCTAACTGTGAGAGCCGTTCAGCAGTGGAACTCTCTGCCCCGGAGTGTGGTGGAGGCTCCTTCTTTGGAAGCTTTTAAGCAGAGGCTGAATGGCCATTTGTCAGGGGTGATTTGAATGCAATATTCCTGCTTCTTGGCAGGGGGTTGGACTGGATGGCCCATGAGGTCTCTTCCAACTCTTTGATTCTATGATTCTATGATTCTATGATTCTATGAAAGTGATCTCTTAAACAGAGGTTGGTGTAATATTGGTTTATATAAAACATGGTTGTTTGATTTATTGTGTGAGAATGAGGTAGGTAGATTCTGGGAAGGCAGAAGAGAATCAAATGTTGAGGTGGATGATTGGAATATATTTGCACGAGGCAGTTGGTAGTGAATGATAGTTGGAAGCTTGGTTTGAGTGGGGCGGTTTAGCCTGGAGTTTGGGAAGGCTCCAGGGTGTCTTTCATTTCAGTTAAACCAAGGACGAAGTCAAGAGCTAGACACGTCATGACACTAGAGCAGGGGTCCCCAAACTTTTTAAACAGGGGGCCAGATTACTGTCCCTCAGACTGTTAGAGGGCCGGACTATAGTTTTTTGTTTTTTTTTTAAAAAAAACAATGACCAAATTCTATGCACACTGCACATGTCTGATTTTGCTACTGTTATGAATTGTAATGTAAATATCTGATATGCAGGATGTATTTTTATTGTTACAATCTGAACATAAAGCATAGTGATTAATCACAAAAACAATATGTAATATACATTGTGAAATATTTATTTCTAATTACAAATAAATGAAATTTTGATTTCAAGCATGTCACAGCATGTGTAACAGTCTTAATATAACAGCAGGGAATCCATGAATATGTTTACTGTTCAGCCCTCAGTGAGGACAAAACTACATAATTTGTTTATAACTTGGGGACTGCCTGTCCAGGTTGGGTCACAGGGGGTCAAAGAGACGACTATACAGAAGAGTAATACCTGGCAAAGTCAATGAAAGATTAAATGTCTCTGACCTGGAATGCTAAGCAGGGCCAGTTCTGGTTAGTATTTGGATGGGAAGCTACAAATGAATAGCAGGTGCTCTATTTCAGAGAAGGAAACTGACAAAATTATTTTTGAGTATTTCCTATCAAAGAAAACCCTATTAAATTCATGGGGCTGCCATAAATAAAAGGAGACCTGAAGGCACATACATGCACACACACCCAACCATGGGCTGCTGAAAGCAATATAGGAATACATAGAAAAAGATAGCTTTAGCATTTCTGAAAATAAAATAGTTCCAATGAAAATGAGGAAATATATATATATTCTGTCATTTTGAAAATGGTTTTTTGGAATATGTAAGCATGAGTCCCCTTTCAGGGGGAGAAGGGCAGGGTATAAATATAGGAAATAAATCTATATAAATAAAAATGTAATGTTCATTTGTGGGATTAATAGAAATCAAAAACCACTGGACACTTAACAACCCAATGTATGTCCACTCAAAAAAAATGATTTTGACATTTGGGAGTTGTAGTTCCTGGGATTTATAATCAAAGAACATTCTGACCCCCCCCCCCCCCCCCCGCCAACGATGGAATGGAACCAAACTTGGCACATAGTTCTCCCATGACCAACAGAAAATACTGGAAGGCTTTGGTGGGCAGTGTCCTTTGGTTTTGGAGTTGTAGTTTACCTACATCCAGAGATCACTGTGAACTCAAACAATGTTGGATCTGGACTTGGTCGTGCCGGACCAGGGAGAAGCCTGGTCCGGCATGACCCCGTCTGAAGCCGCTCCGGAGGGGGAGAGAGAAATGGCGAGGGGCTTTGTGCCAGCCCAGGCCAGGCCGCGTGGGCTGTATAAATGCCCTTGGCGGGCCACATCCAGCCCGTGGGCCTTAGTTTGGGGACCCCTGCACTAGAGCATGGATCCACTTTAAATCCGGTTGCTGCCTCCTGCAAGATTCTGGTGCTTGTAGTTTAGGGAAGGAGCCTTAAATGCTCAGTCAGACAAGTTTTGGACTTCACTAAACTATAAACCCCTGAATGCTGCAGGATGCAGCAACTGCATTTAGAGTGGATCCATGTTCTAGTGCAGTGGTTCTCAACCTGTAGGTCACCAGATGTTTTGGCCTTCAACTCCCAGAAATCCTAATAGCTGGTAAACTGGCTGTGATTTCTGGAGGTTGTAGGCCAAAACACCTGGGGACCCACAGGTTGAGAACCACTGCTCTAGTGTGATGAGGCAGTGGGCAGTATTGTAATTTGAGCATTGGACAAAGAATCTGGAGACCAGAGTTTGAATCCCTATGTGGCCATGGAAAGTCACTGGATGACTTGTGCAGTCACATGCTCTCAATCCCAGAATATCATGATTGGCTCACCGCAGGGTCTGCATGGCTCCCTATGGCCCCCAACCACTGCCTGATGCTGATAGAGATTGGGAAGGATCAGAGAATCATGTATAGCCAATACCCAGACACAGATGGAGGGCATCCTCTACTTAGATCTCCTGGGGTGCTCCAGATGTTTCTTTGATTCCTTCTACCAGCAATGGAATAGCTATAAGTGATGGAGGTATATCACAACAGTGAGTCTTGGGGGGCTTTAAATGTTGCAGAGGGTAGAAGAGAGCACCAACCTCCACAACCAGCAGAAAAGACTTATAGAGGTGTAAAGTAATTTTTCACTAACAAGATGCCAGACAAAGGATGTCCACTCTGCATCCCAAACTAGGAAGCATACAATGGGGAACACTTCTTTTCAAAAGTCTGCCTGTATATGTACATTACACATCCCTCCCATCATGCATCAAGTGCTGCATCTAGCAGTATAGCAAAAAAAGAGAAGTGCTTGCTTTTACCTTGGGAACAAAACTACTTTAGAGGCCCTGGTTGATCATCTACATTTTGAAACTGACAGGAGAAATATAACCTTCCAATTCTTATTAGGCCTCTTGCTTGTTTTGACATGATAGACAATGGCATCTTGCAGCCTTTGAAAGATTTCATTAATATACGAGTCACTGCAGATTTTAAAAAATGGCTCTGTTGTTCCTCGTAAAGTTTCTCATAGAAAACGGTGATTTGGGGATTGTGTATACCCACTACATTTCTCTGCATCCATTTTGATTCTGCCTGTAGAGGTTACCTGCAGGATTGTGTTTATGGGGGGATGCATTGGTCCCACTGAACTCGCCTGGGGTTGCTGCCTGAACCCTAAGACCTATAGGGGAGAGGCTTTCCCTCAGAGCCCATTGGGACAGGACCTTTATTGTGGTATGTGATAGAATCATAGAATCAAAGAGTTGGAAGAGACCTCATGGGCCATCCAGTCCAACCCCCTGCCAAGAAGCAGGAATATTGCATTCAAATCACCCCTGACAGATGGCCATCCAGCCTCTGTTTAAAAGCTTCCAAAGAAGGAGCCTCCACCACACTCCGGGGCAGAGAGATCTACTGCTGAACGGCTCTTACAGTCAGGAAGTTCTTCCTCATGTTCAGATGGAATCTCCTCTCTTGTAGTTTGAAGCCATTGTTCCGCATCCTAGTCTCCCTAGGACGAGGAACAATGTCCAGGGAAGCAGAAAACAAGCTTGCTCCCTCCTCCCTGTGGCGTCCTCTCACATATTTATACATGGCTATCATATCCCCTCTCAGCCTTCTCTTCTTCAGGCTAAACATGCCCAGCTCCTTCAGCTGCTCCTCATAGGGCTTGTTCTCCAGACCCTTGATCATTTTAGTCGCAATAAAGGAGGGGCTGTCCAGACAACATTCTGGACAGTCCCGAAATAATTTGCTACAAACCAGGAAAACCTTGGTTTGTAGTGAATTACTTTGATACTGGATTTATTCTGAACCTTCTTGGAAGGCCGGGATAATTCCAGTATTTCCAGTGTCTGGACTACAGTCCAGACACCATTCCCACAGTTTACTGGGCTAAATAAGCCCAGTAAATTGTGGGAATACCCCCCCCCCCAAACCCCTAGACCCCATAGAAAAGTAATAAAAAGTTATCCATCCTCCATTACAAGCACTGGCCAGCACTTCCGGGATGTAAAATGGCATGCCAGGAGAGTGGGGGAGGGAGGAAAATTGTTCTTCCTCATCCCCACACCCCACTCCCCTGGCGTGTCATTTCTATGTGCCAGGAGAGCCAGCCGAGGCTTGTAATGGAGGATGGGTAAGTTTTTATAACATTTCTAAAGGGGTCTGGAGGCGGGGAGTGGGGCACCAGATGTTCTCTAGGGCTAGTCCCAAGAAAATGTCTGGACACCCACCCCAGAAAGTGCACACTTTCTTGGGTGGGTGAGAACAAGCCTCCAGAAACATCCACTTCAGATGTTTCTGGGATAAAGGTCTGTCTGGACCCAGCCTCAGTCTCGCCACCATCACGGGCCCACATGGTGAAGACATGAGATACAGCCTTCCCAGTGGTGGCTACTATCCTCTGGAATGCATTTCATTGGGCAGCTTGACTGGCCCTCTCCCTGCTCTCCATTCACTAGTAGATGAAAACATTTCTATTCAAGCAAGCTTTTCATATATAACTGCTTCCAGGGAGGCTTCTTCAGAGAGGGAAAGGTGCTTTACTTTAGAAGCCTTTTGTCTTTTTTGAATGTATGGTTTTAATGCGATAATGTTGTGTTTTAGAATTATATTGTTTATGATATTCCTTTGTGAGATGTCTTGGGTTCTAATATAGGTATATAAATCCCATAAACAAATAATTAATTAAATTAATAATGCTGGCTTCCAGAGGGTCCTCAGTTTTAAAGAAGGAATAGTACCATAGATGTTCATGCATAGGTTGATCCCTTATGTAAGTCGAGGGTGGGTTTGGGGGCCAAAATTTTGGATTTTGATATAAGCCAAGGGTCATTTCATGGAATGGAGAAAGATCCAGTGCTGTCCCAGGGGGTTAGTTGCACTTGCCTGCCACTGTTTCTTTTCTCACCAAGGCATTCAAAAGTCCACAACCTGCAATGCAGTGGAGAAAGTGGAGAAGACCCATGCTTCTTTGGGGTTATCCTGGGACAGATGAAGCTCTTGCCTTTCACCACTCTACATGGAGAAGGGGATGGTTCTTTTTTATGGGAGTCATTTTTTTCTAAAATGTCTAGATGTATATATGACTATATACAGTATATAATGGTTCTGACTAAATTCAATTATATTTACGATGTTTTTTCCTCTTCATCTGAGGATGACACTGGAGAGCTTGATGGAAACATGTTGGGATAGATGATGGGACCCAACACCCTCAAAAATGTCTTGATAAATAGTACATTCTCTGTGAGATGGTACTATACACCCTATTATACAGAAAGCGCCACAACATCTGTTCATTTATGGGCTGCAGAAATAGCAAGGTGCATCTTCTATCTATCTGAAAATAATTTTGAAGGAGCTGCAGAAGCTGGAGGACAGAATGCGCAACAGAGCTGAACATCCATTTTCTATGTGACCAAAAGCTGTCAAGCAGTATATTGCTTCACTTTCAGGAGGCTGAGTATACAGATTGTACTTTTTGGGAGCTGCACAAAAAGCACAAACAGCGGTTTTAGGGATTGACAGGTTCTTTATCTATCTTGAACTGAACCCCAATCTTCTCTAAGACTGCCATGCCCCTGCCTGGAGCATAGGGTTCTCATATCTCAGGGCCTTGCTGCATGTTTCTTAGATTGAGGGTATGGAATCTCAAGGTATGAACACTACCTTGTAACTGTGTGCTTGCATTTCTCTCTTTTTTTGTTTGAATTGCATTCTTGTGCAGTTTGATCAATACCTAAGGCATGATGCTTAATTATGTCACTCAGGTTGTCCCTTGTAACATCTCCAAGCCACACTCCTCTGTGCCATCGTGAAATGTAGAAGTGAGTTCTCAAAGTATTTTTATTTTTATTTAATTGTATTTATATCCCACCCTTCAGCCAAAACAACTTCCAGAGCCATTGAAATCCACAAGCATGTGGACAATTTCAACAGAAAGGAGGAGACCATGAAAATGAACAAAATCTGGCTACCAGTATTAAAAAACTCTAAAATTACAACAGCAAAACAGCAAAGAGGAAACAACCAGGCACATCTTAACACCTCTCAACAGAACATTTTCCCAGGCTCAGCCAGGCCTTCAAATGCTAATGAAGGTGGTCAGCTGAAACATTCACACCTAGCTTCAGCAGAGAGCTCTTTGCTCCACCCCAGTCATTCCACAGGTATATTTCCTATTTCCAACAGACCTCACTATCTCTGAGGATGCTTGCCATAGATGCAGGCGAAACGTCAGGAGAAATGCCTCTAGAACATGGCCCTATAGCCCGAAAAAACCTACAAGAACCTAACTTCCAGAGCAATTTAAAGATTGCTATTTTCACAGATGATACCACTTTGGTGGCTGAAAGCAAGGAGGAACTGAGGAGCCTTCTAACCAAGGTGAAAGAATAAAGTACAAAAGCTGGATTGCAGTTAAACATAAAAAACCAAGATTATGGCAAAAGACTGAGTGATAACTGACAAATAGAGGGAGAAAATGTGAAGGCAGTGACAGACTTTTTATTTTTAGGTGTAAAGATTAATGCAGAGGCAGACTGCAGCCAGGAAATCAGAAGACGTTTACTTCTTGGGAGGAGAGCAATGACCAATCTCAATAAAATAGTGAAGAGTAGAGACATCACACTGGCAATGAAGATCTGCATAGTTAAAACAATGGTATTCCTCATAGTAACCTGTGGATGTGAGAGCTGGACCATAAGGAAGGCTGAGCGAAGGAAGATAGACACTTTTGAACTTTGATGTTGGAGGAAAATTCTGAGAGTGCCTTGGACCACGAGAAGATCCAACCAGTCCATACTCCAAGAAATAATGCCTGACTGCTCACTGGAGGGAAGGATAGTAGAGGCAAAGATGAAGTACTTTGGCCACATAATGAGAAGACAGGAAAGCTTGGAGAAGACAATGATGCAGGAGAAACTAAGTGACATAATTAAGCATCATGCCTTAGGTATCAATCAAACTGTACAAGAATGCAATTCCAGCGACTAAGCAATTAAACACAACATTTTCACAGTTCCCTGACCTCAGCATTCACTGGCATTTGATTCCAGGACTTTCTGTGGATACTAAGATCTATGGATGTTCAAGTCTCATAATCTAATATGGTGTAGTAAAATACCAAAATCATGGTTTGCATTTTAATTTTTTAAAAATCCAACTTTTGTCATAATGGATGTGTTCAGTTCATGGCTGAGTCATTGGAGTTAAGCAAATGTCACCACTTCATGTGAGTATAAATCAAATTGTTATTTCCAATAATGTATGGCCATTGAATTGTATTTACTTGAGTTGATTAACCATTCAGCAATAATAATAATAATAATAATAATAATAATAATAATAATAATAATAATTCTTTATTTCTAGACCACCCTCTCTCCTCAAAGGGGACTTTAGGGTGGTTTACATACATATAAAAAGGCAAACATCCAATGCCATGGTTTAAAATCACACAACATCAGAAATGCCAAATGGGCAGTAATAAACTAATTACCAGAGAAGAATTAAAGTTAAAGTAATACAAAATACATCTACTTAAATAAAAAATAATTATACTAATAGAATATAATTGCACAAAAAGTGTGTGTCCTAGACAATTAAATGATTAAAATGTAAACAGTGCCTGACCATAGTTGTGAATTAAAATAGACCACAGAAGCTATAAAGTGCTAATTAAATTGTGCTAGTCCTTCTCCCTTTCACACACTAAAGAGCATATGGATGTTTTCAGAAGTTTTCTGAAGGAGAGATGGGTTGGGGCCATATTTATTTCTTTAGGAAGGAAGTTCCACAGGTGGGGAGCAATCACGCAGAAGTCCCCCTCTCTTGTTCCCACCAGCCATGCTTGTGATGGGGGTGGGACCAAGAGTAGGGCCTCCTCCACTGACTACAGTGCATGAGGTGATCTATATAGGAAGATGTGGTTAGACAAATAGCCTGGACCCAAACCATTTAGGGCTTTATAGGTAACAACCAGCACTTTGCATTTAGCCTGGAAGCAGACCTGCAGCCAGTAGAGCTGCCATAACATGGGAGTGGTTCACTCCCTGTACAGATCCTGACTCCTGATCTTTGGACTAGCTGTAGTTTCCAAACTATCTTCAAAGGCAAACCAATGTAGAGAGCATTGCAGTATTCCAGATGGGGATGTAACTAAGGCGTGAACTACCATGGCCAAATCAGGTGTCTCAAGGTACAGGTGCAGCTGGTGCACAAGTTTTAGCCACCGCCAACACCTGGGGTTACCCTGGTTGTAATTAACTGGAAAATATCCAGCCATGTACGAGGCTTATCTGGAAAGTAAGGTTGCAAGGCACATGACCCTCGTGGGGAATTTTTTCGGGGGAAGTTGGTATCACTGCCATGTAGCGGGAAGCCAGCTGAAGTGAACGAGCAGTGCCACTTGTCAGTAGCTCATCGACTGGCATTGTGGTGAAGATTAGGGATGAGCATCCTCATTCTGTTTCCCTCCAAGTGTGAAGTTCATGCTATAATATGCTACCTAAATGCTAAGGGCATGGACTCTGCCGCAATTGTGCTAAGACACAAAAGAGACATGCACAAGAAGTGTAAAAAGGGAGAAATCACCAAAGAAGAATTCAAACAAATAGCCAACACCTGTAGGGAAAAGGTCCGCAAGGCTAAAGCAAAAAACGAGCTCAGACTTGCCAGGGACATTAAAAACAATAAAAAGGGCTTCTATTCTTATGTCAATAGAAAAAGGAAAAACAAGGAGGCGATAGGACCTCTTCGAGGAGAAGATGGGGCAATGCTGACAGGGGATAGGGAAAAGGCAGAACTACTTAATGCCTTCTTTGCCTCGGTCTTCTCACAAAAAGAGAGTCTTCAACCTCAGCAAGATGGAGTGGATGAGGGATTGGAGGACATCCAACCCCAAATTGGGAAAGAAGTCGTCCAGGAATACCTGGCCGCTCTTAACGAATTCAAGTCCCCAGGGCCAGATCAACTACACCCCAGAGTATTGAAGGAACTAGCGGAAGTCATTTCGGAACCATTGGCAACCATCTTTGAGAGTTCTTGGAGAACGGGAGAAGTTCCAGCAGATTGGAGGAGGGCCAATGTGGTCCCAATCTTCAAGAAGGGAAAAAAGGATGACCCAAACAACTACCGTCCGGTCAGCCTAACGTCGATACCAGGCAAGATTCTGGAAAAGATT
The DNA here is from genome assembly GCF_037176765.1 of Anolis sagrei. Lineage (NCBI taxonomy): Eukaryota > Metazoa > Chordata > Lepidosauria > Squamata > Anolidae > Anolis > Anolis sagrei. The sequence continues at coordinate 11,177,707 of NC_090025.1, read as the reverse complement.
GTTAAGGAAGCGGTCTGCAAACACTTAGAAACAAATGCAGTCATCGCTAATAGTCAACATGGATTTATCAAAAACAAGTCATGCCAGACTAATCTGATCTCTTTCTTCGATAGAGCTACAAGCTGGGTAGATGCGGGGAATGCCGTGGATGTAGCGTACCTGGATTTCAGTAAGGCCTTCAACAAGGTCCCCCATGACCTTCTGGCAAGGAAACTAGTCCAATGTGGGCTAGGCAAAACTACAGTGAGGTGGATCTGTAATTGGTTAAGTGGACGAACACAGAGAGTGCTCACTAATGCTTCCTCTTCATCTTGGAAAGAAGTGACAAGTGGAGTGCCGCAGGGTTCCGTCCTGGGCCCGGTCCTGTTCAACATCTTTATTAATGACTTAGATGAAGGGCTAGAAGGCATGATCATCAAGTTTGCAGACGACACCAAATTGGGAGGGATAGCCAATAGTCCAGAGGACAGGAGCAGAATTCAAAACGATCTTGACAGATTAGAGAGATGGGTCAAAACTAACAAAATGAAGTTCAACAGTGACAAATGTAAGATACTCCACTTTGGCAGAAAAAAATGAAATGCAAAGATACAGAATGGGTGACGCCTGGCTCGAGAGCAGTACGTGTGAAAAAGATCTTGGAGTCCTCGTGGACAACAAGTTAAACATGAGCCAACAATGTGATGTTGCGGCAAAAAAAGCCAATGGGATTTTGGCCTGCATCAATAGGAGCATAGTGTCTAGATCTAAGGAAGTAATGCTACCCCTCTATTCTGCTTTGGTTAGACCACACCTGGAATATTGTGTCCAATTCTGGGCACCACAATTCAAGAGAGATATTGACAAGCTGGAATGTGTCCAGAGGAGGGCGACTAAAATGATCAAGGGTCTGGAGAACAAGCCCTATGAGGAGCGGCTTAGGGAACTGGGCATGTTAGCCTGAAGAAGAGAAGGCTGAGAGGAGATATGATAGCCATATATAAATATGTGAGAGGAAGCCACAGGGAGGAGGGAGCAAGCTTGTTTTCTGCTTCCTTGGAGACTAGGACGCGGAACAATGGCTTCAAACTACAAGAGAGGAGATTCCATCTGAACATTAGGAAGAACTTCCTGACTGTGAGAGCCGTTCAACAGTGGAACTCTCTGCCCCGGAGTGTGGTGGAGGCTTCTTCTTCGGAAGCTTTTAAACAGAGGCTGGATGGCCATTTGTCAGGAGTGATTTGAATGCAATATTCCTGCTTCTTGGCAGGGGGTTGGACTGGATGGCCCATGAGGTCTCTTCCAACTCTTTGATTCTATGATTCTATGATTCTATGATTCTATGATTCTATGATTCTAATTCATTACAAAATCATTTCAGTTTATAGAGAGGACATAATGTCAAGACAGCATGTGACAAAATGAGTATGGAATATATTGTGAGACCATGAAGAAACTTCACAGAGCCATCCAAAACAAACTTCATTGGATGCTGACGGCTGGAGTCTGTCTCTTTTATAACATTATGTCATGAATGACTTTTCAATAACTTTGAAGCATAGGTTCTTTTTATTGCAATTTCCAGTGTGAGAAGGTACATCTGATTACAGAAAAAAACATTTAGCCAAAGAATGACATTGGACATACAAACATATAGATTCTATGCAACTACACTGGATTCACAATTACATTGGTTAACAAACAAGCAAAGGGGAGTTACATTTTCACTCAACATTCACACACATGTACACGCATTCATCCACATGCATCCAAATATTATCATATCGTTTCTCCCTCCTTGGAGAAGCACCTGTAAGGCCAGGCCGTGCTTTCCTGCAGCTTGCCAACACATAGATCCATAACTTCCATAACGCCAAAACTTCAAAACGCTGAGATGGGCAAAACTTCTTTTCCTAAGAACAATGCCATGGACCAGATCTATGTTTTCCATACAGCAGAACCTGACTCCCTGCACAAAATCCAAGACTCCAAAAGCGCACTTCTTCCTCTTCCCTTGAGAAAGAAGCCCCAAAGTGTCCAGAGTCATGCTTTCCCATAGCATATCTGACACTCTCCGAATACACCATTTCCTCTGACCTTTGACACAGAGGTCCTCTCTTCTGTCAATTTACTGTAAAAACAACTCCAAAATCAAATGCAATCATCTGCCCAATACTCATGCACTGGGATTGGAGAAACAGCCACTGTGTATTCCTCATTCAGTTACACAGAAGCGGTTTAGCCAAACCATAATGTAAGTATGTATGATTGATATAGGATCCCAGTCATGATGCCATATGTTTCCGCCATGTGTCATTGTAAAGAAATACAACATGAGTGAAAATTTCAACACATGGTGAGCTATTTGCATACTCTGTCTCACGAGTACCTTTTTATGATTCCCATACAGCAAATGAAACACTCTGTGCTGGGCATGCAAATGGACATTTGTAATCTAATCATCAACCATAAAGCTTGATGAGCTCAATACCAAACATACCCATCCACGTGCACAGACTTAAAAAATGACTTTACCTCAGCTGTCTATCTTTTCGTCTGGTCAGTATGAGCCAATGGAAAATCTAATTCACCACACTAATTTTCACATTCAGTTTCTGGTTGAGAAATGTTACAGTATACAAAGAACCCAATAAAATTATATTCTGGCCTTATAAGATTTTATTACCCCACCTTTGATTTTACTTTTACACCTTGCACAAGGTGATAAATCGGTTTGTTCCAATAACAACAGCTATTCAATCATGCACATTATAGTGTTCCAGCTCCAGAATACTAATTTTAAGCACTAGTTTCAAAGTGTCAAATCTCAGGTGATTACTTTCCCAATATTTATTTTTATGGGATGCTTCCCCACCCGCACCACTGATGTGCATAAATATAGATGTGTCAATGACTCCAATAAATGATGGCACAGGAGCATTTATCTCTGCTTGTTGAAATATTTTGGATTGATAATGATTCACATTTGCTTTTTTCCATCTCGGTGGGTAGACTGCAGCTTCTTCAGCTGCAGACAATAAAGGATGTCCTTTATGGAACAATTCTGCAAACTCCCTAACCCCGCAGTCTATTTAAAATGGATTGTGTTGAAATAGCTTGTTGTCGCGTTGGCTGCAAAGAAAGGTCACTCGCATTGTTTGCAGGAGCACAGGGTGAAAATGAAATCTGTTCTTGTCAGCACAGTTGCTCTGGCATAAACCTTACTATTAACATCGGTAGATATTGATTGGATATGCAAATCCTAAATCCTTGTTTGGGTTATTTCCCCCAACTGCATGGCTTGTGTGATTTGCAAAGCTGTGGGAGTTGAGCTGAGACAAGGAACAACATGAGAGGTGTCATACTTATGCCAAGGCCATGGGTGGCATCAACTAAGCACAAACATTTGCCAAGATTGTACATTTGGGGGCATAAATCTCTGCATGTTAATTGATTTACTCAATATACTCTGTGATTCCTGTGTTGAATAGCCATGACATGCAACCAAATGTCTGTTTACATGTACAATAGCTATTGTACATCACCCTCTGGAATTTGATGCAGAAGAATTGGATTGTAAAGAGTTTTTCCATATGACAGTTTTCTCCCTGAAGCTAAGACGCTATCAAGTCCTCAGTAGGAGTTGATAGATGCTGAAGAGATAGCCCCATCCTTTGTATCAATTGAAGGCAGCAGCTTTGTAAAGTCAACATGTATTTTAAAAGAAAGCTGATCAATCCAGCACCTGGAATCCAGACTCAGACACCTATAAATTCCCCCTCGGGTGCTGGGAGTCCTCATTTTTCATTTTATGCATCCCTTAGGATTCTGGACTTCAGGACTGGCTGTTACCAACTCCCCATTTAACTCTTTTTACTTTACCAACCTATTGACTTGTAATAATATTTTAACTAACTGAGACTTTGCCCCCGCATTCCCTTTCATCTTCCATGAATTTCCTTAATTATTTGTGTATGGCTTAGACAGGAATGCCTTACTTGTATCTGCTCTCCTTTTAAAAATCTGTCTGATTCCTGCGCATAGGTATAGGATAACATCAGTGGCGTAATGGGTTAAACTCTTGTGCTGGTGGCACTGCTGATCAAAAGGTCGGCAGTTTGTCCAGTCTGTCAGCTCTGGCTTCCTATGCAGGGACATGAGAGAAGCCTCCCACAGGATGGTAAAACATCTGGGCATCCCCTGGGCAAAGTCCTTGCAGACAGCCAATTATCTCACACCAAAAGCGACTTGCAGTTTCTCATGCTATTTCCATTACAGCAAATTGAACGCAGAGATGTTGCCTCAGAAAAAAAAAATCCATAAGAAAATGTATGCAGGTGGAAGATGGTTAGATCCGTGACCTGAGCTGTAGGATAAATCTATGAAGTACAATAACCCAAATTGTTTTTTGGATTGGACATGGACCTTCTAGAATTCTCATCAGTTTTATAGAACCATAGATTCTGAAAGTTGGAAATCACTACAAGCACCAGCTAATCCAACTCCTTGGTGGAATGCAACTAAAGCAACCCTGAAAGATATCCATCTGACCTTTTCATGCTAGAATTGAGCAATCAAGATTGGGGGGCTAATTATTGGGGCTCACCTGACACAGATAAACTTCCTGTTGGGTATTCAATCTGTGTCTCAAATAGTGCTGAGAATGAGTATACAAATTTTCATAACAGTGGTGATGATGAGTTGATTATACTGATTGTCCCCTTTGTATTGCCAAGATCAGGAAATCAGCTATGGCAGTGTGGTAGCTGTTGGGGTTGAGCATATCTCTGCACAACAATGACATTTTGTATTTCAATGTTCTGATGGAAAATGAAGTGAAATGAAATGTTCAACCACCTCTAGCACTCATAAAATGCATGTCTGTGTGAACACTGGTCTTTCTCCTTGGGTTATAGACCACTTCATAGAAAGTTAAGCAATAGAAGTATGTTTAGTATGCGTGTTTGAGAGAGATGCTCTGTTTCCTCAAGGCAGAAAATCCCACATTATCTGAGTGTGTACTCAGGGCCCTTTCACGCAGCCCTATATCCCAGAATATCAAGGCAGAAAATCCCACATTATCTGCTTTGAACTGAGTCCACACTCAGGTAATGTGGGATTTTCTGCCTTGGTATTCTGGGATATGGGGTTGTATGGAAGAAACAAACTGGTTATTTGAAGCCTTGTATACCTGCTGTTGTAATAGAGTCTGTTGGCAACACTGCAACTGATAGTAGGAGTGGTAGAGGAGGGAAACGAGGCGCCCAGGTGTTAGATGAGGAGCGGCAAAGGAAGGAAGAGAATCTGGAGATACTTATGTTACCCACTGATGAAGAATCCTTTGAAGGCTTCTCTGAGTGTGAAATGAGTGAGGAGGAGGAAGGAGATTCAGATAGGAATAGAGGCATGAAATGGATTACTCGAAAGCAGGAGTCAAACGAGGAATGTCAGAGAAAGAAGATCCGGGACATACTTACTCATCATCGGATGATGAGCTGTAAGATAAATGAAGGCACTGGAATGCTAGAACTTTGCAGTAGGCAAGTGTTGGCTTCATGCCTTGGGTCTTGTCGCTGCCACTTCTCTTGTTGGGCTTGGGTCCGGGATCTGCAGGTTGCTGTTTGCTTCGTGTACTGACCTGCTTGGATTCTCGTAAGTGCGGATTTCCCCTTTCCTTGACTTCGGACTGTTTTGACGATGACGCTGCCTTTTGGACTTTGGAACTTTCAACTGGGATTTCTTCGACTTTGGACTGCTTCTGGACGATGGCTTCTCTTCACGGCTCTTTGTTTGCTTATTATCCTTGAACTGTGTGATTTTGGTGTGTTTTGTAAGAACTCTTGTTTAATCCGGGTTTTTTGCCAGTTTAATCTGGTTTATTTTCTGAATTCGTTTTTCAACCTACAAATTGCTGCAAACTTTGAGTTTTAACCAGAGGCACTGAAGCAAGTGTCTCTGAGTCCTGTTTACTTTGCTTTTATAAACTATTGGTTTGGACATACTCCTGTGTCTGGCTCTTTAAGGCATCTGGGTTCCGACACCTGCACTGAAACAAAGTCCTATATCCCAGAATATCAAGGCAGAAAATCCCACATTATCTGTGTTGTAGTTCAGCGTGCTGACAGAGTTGCTACTCCCAGTAGCAGAGGGGACAGGTCCCCTCGGGAGTCGGAGGGAGAACAGCAGCATCAGCGCATTCGGGAAATCATCATGGCTCCAAGTGATACTGATACATTTCCAGGCTTCTCAGATTATGACATGGGGAATGAGGAAGTGAGCAGAGGTGTAAAACGGGCTGCTCATGAGCCGGAGTCCAAGGGGGAATTACAAAGGAAGCGTATTCAGGAGATACTTAGTGCACCAAATGATGAAGATGACTTCCTAGGTTTTGAGAGGAGTTCTGGGTCTGAAAGTGACATGGAGGGGGAGGAATTGGATTGGACCCGTGTGCAAAACATAAGGGACATCTGTAATCAGCCCACCTCTAGCGAGGACTTTGAGGGGTTCACTGGGGACTGGCAGCCAGGTGATTCTTGGCAGAATCTGAACCCTGATAGTAATTGGCAGAGGTGGAGGGATGGGCACTCAGCTGAAGACCTGGGAGCAGGTGACAGCGATGACGAAAGGGTGGGGAGCTCATCAAGCTCTGACGATGAGCTTTGAGATATAAGGGGGTTCTGTTGGCACATCTAGTTGCAGGAAGCAAAGTGTCTTTATTGGACTTAATTCTTTGTGCTGCCAACTCTCACCCTTGGGTCCTGGGCTTTAGCCTTGTGTGTTCCTGAACCTCTGTTTCTCCAGCGTTTCAGCTTTGTTCTACTTCGGATTGACCAACGGACCGGTTTGACTACGCTCTGGCTTTTATGGACTTTACTTGTTTATATCTTGGTGACTAAAACCTTCCTTAGTTTTGAAACTATGTTTTTCATGATCCATTGACTGTATTTTTGTTATATCCTGATTTTTAAGCAGTTTGCTTCACTTTTTGTTTAAAGTGGATTATATAGCAACATTATAATCCAGATTATATTTTAGTTTGCTGAAACTACTTCTTTTTGGTGCCAAATCACTCAAAGAACTTCTGCACTGCTGTTAAGTGCTTTTTTTATCCTTTTGTTTCAAATAAAGCTGTGTTTTGAACCTTTATTTTGTGTCTGTCATTGTTTACAAGCATCTGGGTCTTGACAATCTGAGTGTGGACTCAGATAACCCAGTCCAAAGCAGATATTGTGGGATTTTCTGCTTTGCTATTATGGGATATAGGGTTGTGTGGAAGGGCCCTGAGTCCACACTCAGATACTGTTGGATTACCTCCCTTGATATTCAGGGACATAGGGCTGTGTGGAAGGGCCTCCAGTCATGATCAAACTCAAAGCAGCAGATATATTTTATATAGATGGAGATTCAATTATGTGAATCCCCATCTTCTAAATGGTCCAACTCAAACATATCTTCAGAACCTCGGGGAGAATTTATTCCATATCAAAGCTTTCAGATGCTGAGATCTCAAGCTTGTAATTACTGTTGCTCTGCATTACACAACAGAATGTAAGTGTTTGTTTTGATTCCTGTTTTTTTAAAAATCCTCTGAGCCTGGATATTCTATAAGACTTGATTCCTAAAGGAGATTTAAATGGTACAGGAGAGTGCATATCCTGATAAAGGTGCTTGAAACATTTAAGAAGTAGAAAGACTCCCAAATCGACACCTTATAAACAACTGCTGGTGTGAATGGGAATGCATACAAATGAGAATATAGCCTGCTTTTTTAACTGCACTATTCTATTTCTTTTCTTATTTTGCAGAACTCATCCTTTCAAAATAGATTTCTAAGAACATTTGGGAGGTGGGTTGAGGACTAGTCATCTCAATCTCTTTATCTCTTCGGCATTATAGACAGTAGAAAAATGTGAGAATAAATAGAAATTCATAATACCTGTGAACTCACTTCCACCTTCTCCTTGGCAGCTGCAATCTTTTCCCAGCAGTCAGCAGGGTGATAAATTCAGCTTTAATGTTTGCAAGCCTATTCAAATGGGAATTACTAAATGCATAAAACTTTAGCATTATCCATATGTGAGGTGGATGTGAACACAATATACTTAATCTATACTCTCATTAAAACTGTTTGTCTCTCTATTTGCCTTTTATGCTGTATAAATCAACATGATTGATCACAGAGTCATCAAATTTGATCTAGAATCCTGTTGCTGTCGTACACATGCTTAAGCTCCCTTACACATGTGATTGGACACTTTTGGCTAGGGAATCAATGTTTTCATTTTTAATGTTGTATTTAGCTGGTAATATGTTCCCCCGGGTATTGAATGTTCCAAGGAATTACTCAATGCAGAAATACACATTATTTTTGTGGACAAAAACATGGGATGGGCTCCTGATTAGTAATGACGACGTTGTGAGATTTATTTATTAAATCAGAAGCGAACCGAGGGTACAGGTGTATTTGAAAAAACACAAAGTTTTAAAAACTTGGCATTATACAGTACTAAATATCATAGAATCATAGAATCAAAGAGTTGGAAGAGACCCCATCGGCCATCCAGTCCAACCCCCTGCCAAGAAGCAGGAATATTGCATTCAAATCACCCATGACAAATGGCCATCCAGCCTCTGTTTAAAAGCTTCCAAAGAAGGAGCCTCCACCACACTTCGGGGCAGAGAGTTCCACTGCTGAATAGCTCTCACAGTCAGGAAATTCTTCCTAGTGTTCACATGGAATCTCCTTTCTTGTAGTTTGAAGCCATTGTTCCGCGTCCTAGTCTCCAAGGAAGCAGAAAACAAGCTTGCTCCCTCCTCCCTGTGGCTTCCTCTCACATATTTATACATGGCTATCATGTCTCCTCTCAGCCTTCTCTTCTTTGGCTAAACATGCCCAGCTCCTTAAGCCGCTCCTCATAGGGCTTGTTCTCCAGACCCTTGATCTTTTTAGTCGCCCTCCTCTGGACACATTCCAGCTTGTCAATATCTCTCTTGAATTGTAGTGCCCAGAATTGGACACAATATTCCAGGTGTGGTCTAACCAAAGCAGAATAGAGGGGTAGAGGAATACATAAGCCTTCATTTAAAAACATCCTTCTCAGCACATCAAGAGGCACATAATCCTTGTCCACATCATAAGGCTAGCCTGTGTGTTGGTACTCAGTATGTGAGATGGCAAATGTGTTGCAGTCTACAATCCCATGTGTAGGTTTTTTTTTTTTTGAACTATTCTTTCCCACAGAGAATAACAAGTAATTTGAACACATTTCTCCTTGTAGAAATGCCTTAGGTCCCATCTATGTGACGGTTTAATGCAGTTCAAAGCTACCTTCAAACTGTGGCAACTAAACAGCAAACACAAAAGCACAGAAAAGAAAGTCCTTAATGTGCATCAGCACTCTGTGGTTTGTGTCATCACCATCTGGGGTTCAATCTGCTTCCATCATTTCCGATGTAATCATCTATGCAGTAAAGCACTTTCTTCAATATCTGTTTGAAACTGATTCAAGTGGTTAGTATAGATGTGCTCTTAGAAAATTTTCTCATTTTTATTATTCTTGCAGAAGTAAGAAACTCCCCATTGCCCACTCCCCCCCCCCCCCCCCGCATACTTCTCTACAATCATGGAGTAGCTAGTAGGAACTAGTGGGGGAAAGCAGAATATGTAGCCAACCAAGAATTATTGCTCATAAATAGGTATTATAATCCTACTAAACTATTCCCAGGCCCTTCCATCAGTCAAGGTCATGTAATAGCTGGCAGGAGGGTGAAAGAACCAGTAAATTGAGAGGATCTCCCATTAATGAGCACCATTGCCATTGAAGAATGAGCTATGATCAGCTATAACCCCTGCTGATGGTAATGTAATGGCTGGTAGGAGGGTGGGGACAGATCAATGAGCACCTGTGTAAGGAGGATTGCCCATCAATGGCTATGATATCTGATTCATAATGACACAGAAATCCTATTTGAGCTGAAGGGGGTCCTCTTGAGGTCATGGTTATTCCAATTCATGGGATGTAATTCTTCACAACATTTCTTTTTGAAGGGAAGGGCACATGTAGCAACCTTTTTCCTGGTCAGAGGAAGTCTTCATGCACTATGTAGTTTTCTAATACTATTAGCAATTTGGGACTGATTCTGTACAAAAATCACATGTGACTATTTTGCTCAGTAAACAGAAACAATGTTTTCTGTATTTTCAAAGACTTTCATGGCCGGAATCACTGGGTTGTTGTAGGTTTTTTTTCGGGCTGTATGGCCATGGTCTAGAGGCATTCTCTCCGGACGTTTCGCCTGCATCTATGGCAAGCGTCCTCAGAGGTAGTGAGGTCTGTTGGAACTAGGAAAAAGGGTTTATATATCTGTGGAATGACCAGGGTGAGACAAAGGACTCTTTTCTGCTGGAGCTAGGTGTGGATGTTTCAACTGACCACCTTGATTAGCATACAATGGGCTGACAGTGCCTGGAGCAATCTTTTGTTGAGAGGTGATTAGATGTCCTTGTTTGTTTCCTCTCTGTTGTTGTGCTGTTGTAATTTTAGAGTTTTTTTTAATACTGGTAGCCAGATTTTGTTCATTTTCTTGGTTTCCTCCTTTCCGTTGAAATTGTCCACATGCTTGTGTATTTCAATGGCTTCTCTGTGTAGTCTGACATGGTGGTTGTGAGAGTGGTCCAGCATTTCTGTGTTCTCAAATAAAATGCTGTGTCCAGGTTGGTTCATCAGGTGCTCTGCTATGGCTGATTTCTCTGGCTGAAGTAGTCTGCACTGCCTTTCATGTTCCTTGATTCGTGTTTCGGCAATGCTGCTGCGTTTGGTGGTCCCTATGTAGACTTGTCCACAGCTGTATGTAGACTTGTCCACAGCTGCATGATATCCGGTAGACTCCTGCAGAAGTGAGAGGATCCCTCTTGTCCTTTGTTGAACATAGCATTTGTTGGATTTTCTTGGTGGGTCTGTAGATAGTTTGTATGTTGTGTTTCCTCATCAGCTTCCCTCTGCGGTCAGTGGTTCCCTTGATGTATGGCAAAAACACTTTTCCTCTGGGTGGATCTTCGTCTTTACTCTCGTGGCTTGTTTTTGGTCTTGCAGCTCTTCGGATGTCTGAGGTGGAGTCTCCGTTGGCCTGTAGAGTCCAGTTGAGGTGGTTCAGTTCATCTTGGGGGAGGTAAACAATATTTTCTGCCCAATTTCCATATGCTTTTATGTCTAGTAAAAAGGCTGTTTGCTGCACAGAAAATAATGTTTTGTGTGCAAATCATCTATTTGCAACTTTTGCCCAAAATACATACCCACTTCCAGGATTTTATATGCAGGAAATTACTTTATTTTCTGGCATATAAGACAACCCCCAACTTTTCCAGTAAAATATAGAGTTTGGGATACACTCGCCATGTAAGACTACCCCTCTTCCAACACACACCAAATAAAAATTTTAAAAAACAGGTTTGATTTCAATATAGTAATTTTCCTATTACTGTACCTCCTCTGCTTCTCAGATCTCTCACATGTGTGCCTGTGCTGCTTCACTGCAGTCCTCAGGAGTGACATCTGAGAGGCAAAAAAGGAGATATGGTAATAGGAAGCAAGGACAGGCCGTGTTGCACTAAGCGTATTTCAGTCAAGTCCAGTGCAGAAGACACAATAACATTGCACCCAGGCAAGAGGGAAAAGGACAGAAAAAAACTTTACTCTTATTAGCAGAGTTAAAACATAAACTTGCAATGTTACAAGCAGTGCAACAAACTTACATAGTCTTTGTAAGCAATACAGAATAAAGCTTCTTCATCCAAATGAGAGAGGAGTAGAAATGGTTGAGCAAAATGCCTGAGCAAAGGCTCTGTTGCAACTCAGCGTAGGATTCACCTTGCTCCCAAGCACCACCAGACCAAAACTGTAGCATTTATAGTTTATTGAATAACAGATCCAAAGAAAGGGAAAGATTAAGTAAATGCAAAGTACAGTTCCAAGAAATCCTCAGGTAAAAAGAAAGCACAATCCTTTAAGCAAAAATCATGAAACAGGAAACACAAGCCTTTGAGCGATGGTCAAAAACATCGTCCATAGCCCCACGGAGAAACTCTGGCTCCAAGCCCCTAGATCCCCGATGCAGGAACAAAACCATGAAGCTGTTGGCTAACAAGCTACATTGAACTGACAGGTTTACAGTGTCTGTGAAACCCCTAAATAGGCTTTCAAACATCAAAACAGTCTCACACTGGTCCCATGACCCTTCACTGACCTAGCTTCTCCTGGCAGCGATCCGTGAACTTCTTCTGACAGTTTTGTTATCAGTGTGAGAAGGCACCTGGCCGCCCTGGCCTTCAACTGCATTCCTTTCCTGTGAGAACCGCTTTGGCTCAACTGAAGGCTGAGGCACGGAAAACCGGCCAGGAGAGCCAGGGATCTGAATCCCATCATGCAGCTCAGGACACTGAACCACAACAGGCTCCTCAGAGCAAAAGCTGAACTGTATTCTAAAAACCATACAGTTATACCCCACCGGGTGTGGTCCAAACTTACTAGTTGACCTACATTAGCAGCTGCACATAATAATTAACAGCATAAGGCTTTCTCTAACACACACACATACTTGATCCTGTTATGACGTACTGTAACAGGCCAGATGAGTGAAAGAGGGATGTTTTTCTGGGCACAGCAATGCTTTATCTCTTTTTTTCCATACCCTGGGCATCCCAGACGCCTGCGGCTTGCTCCACCCTTCACTTACACCTTCCCAGTGAGGCACCCCCTCATCTTGTAATCAGGACTGTGTTAAATCACTTCTTTCCACAAATTCTGGAGAGTGGATTTTCTTCTATTGTACTTGTACAGTGTTGCCCTTGTTGCTTTCATACGGTAACCACATATGGCAGGGATGCGGCCGCAGCCATTTTTGAGCTCCTCCCACCATATGCGGCGATCGCAGATTCTCCAATCCAGCTCAGAAGTTTCAGTATCCACCCTATAAGATGACCCCTAGCATATAAGATGGCCCCTGACTTTTGAGAAGATTTTCCTGGGTTAAAAAGTAGTCTTATATGCCAGAAAAAACAGTATATTGTCTGATGTATGTTAATGACATGGGGTGAGAATCAGGAGTCAATGGATTCTTGTTGGAGTTTCCTTAATCTTGAGAAGCAATTCTTGCTGAATAGGTACAACATTTTGAGCTGGATCTACACTACCTTACAGTGTAGTTTGGAACTGCATTATATGGTTAATGTAGATCCATAGAATATGACTTAATGCAGTAGACATATAGGGGAGTGTAGAACAGGTCTTAGTCTGTTCTTTCCTACCCAAGTCTTCAGGTATTCATTCCCTCATCTACCTATGTGATCTAGTTTTGAAAACCTCCTTATAAAAATGATTTGACCCATGTGTATACATCTGGAGCTGAACTTCTATTCTTATTTATCTAAAATAGTCTCAGTGCAACTGAGAGGCACTTTGATGGACAGTTTGGTTGTTTGTTTTTCAAAACAATGCAATTTTTAGTCAGATTATATTTCACATTATATTTCTGGAGACTCATAAAAATGTCCTTCACAATAGCTGTTGATTGCTCCCAACATTTTCATTACTCTTCCTTCCTTGGAGTCATCTATTTGCATTTGTACATGAAGGCAAATCATCCATTTCATTTCCACATGTGTGATTTTCAAACATTTATTTCTTGGCTGTTCATAGAAACTCGTAAACTAACTCCCCAAGTTCTCATAAATGGCAATATCCATCTATTTTTTTTTTTTTAAAAAAATGAGTAGACAACACAGAAGAACTTTGAAGTGTAATATTTAAAAGTTAGGCTGTGGGGTGCAAATAAATAGAAAATATCTTCATTTCCTATGGCTCGGTTACTATTTCAGCTGTTTCTTCTATTCAAATGAAATAAATAGGATGAATCAAAGTGGATTAGGGAAGACGGAGAACTGACAACTCAAGTTAAGAGCTGCAGGCTGAGTTGTGTGCTGGTTGTGATGGTGAACGCAGAAGAGCTAACTATAGAATTAGAGAGAGGGAGAAAGAGAGTGCATTCAAACTGCTCTACAAATATTTTTCCAAATTGGGAAAATGGGCATGTAAAAAGTTAGTTTGGTTCAGTATAAGAAAGTAAGAAATGATTCAACTGAGACCAAATAAATAATACATTAGGCTCTCCACAATGAACAACAATAACAACATTTTTTCAAAACTTGTCATAATACCTTTCTAAGGGCCCTTCCAGACAGGCCCTATATCCCAGAATCTGATCCCAGGTTTTCTTTATATCCCAGATTATTTGGCAGTGTGGACTCATATAATCCAATTTAAAGCAGAAAACCTGGTATGCTGCCACGCAATAATTGACTTTTTAAACAGGACATGCTCTTTGTGCCCAGCGGGGAGCTGGGGTGCCATGGGTGAGAGGCCTTCAAGAATTTTCCCATACACAGTCTTTAGAAGGCTTGAAATGTTTAACCAAGTCCTTTATTATTGCTTAGGTCTTCAATAAAACAACAAACACTTCTTGGATCTTCAACAGATTAAACAAATGCTTCGTAACTTGCCCCCAAATGGACAGGCACCTTGCCTGGAGAACTATTTCTTTCTTTAACAAGGAAAACTTTTTTTTAACCCCTCCCGGGCAATCTACTGTCTAAGCTTTGCTGATGTGGGTTCTATTACTGGTTCCAATCTGTGTCTTGGGTCCCAAGTAGACCTACCAGTCAAGGCTATGTAGATTCTCCAGCTGGAGTTCTTTGGGTCTGTAAAACTGTTTTCTTCCAAAACTTTAGGACTGTTTCCCTCAGATGCAGTAAAGCTGAGAGGCTGTAAGCTCCCAGCCAGAGCTTTGGGACTGTTTTTCCCTGGAATTTCTGCCCCGGATGCTGTAGGAAATTAAGCTTTTCTACGGATGGAGCTAATCCACGTCCTGTAGCTTAGCTTTCCACTATAAGACTGAACTAAAAATGGCTCCCTCTCTTCCCATGGCCCTGGGAAAAGGGGTGGAACCAAAACTTAACAATGATAGACAGGTGGCTAGCCCTGTGATTGCAAACCAAGGGAAGCCACCTTGTTGCAAATGCATGGAACCTTGGAATATATGCACTCAATAGAAAGAAAATGAAGCTGAAGCTCCTGGTACAGCCGTACCAGCACACCTGGGATCAGATCCTGGGATATAGGGCCTGTCTGGAAGGGCTCTAAGAATCTCTTAGGGTTCTTCCATACAGTCCTATATTGCAGAATATCAAGGCAGAAAATCCTACATTATCTGAGTGTGGATTTAAATAACCCAATTCGAAGCAGATATTGTGGGATTTTCTGCCTAGATATTCTGGGATATAGGGTTGTGTGGAAGGGCCCTCAGCCTTCTAGCCCTGTCCTATGGTCAATTTCTGGCAGAATATGATCAAGAATCATGCTGGAGAACTTAGGGCCCTTCCACACAGCCATATAACCAGACCATCAAGGCAGAAAATTCCACAATATTTGCTTTGAACTGGGCTATCTGAGTCTACACAGCCATATAATCCATTGCCATATATCAACGCAGATAATATGGGATTTTATTCAGCTGCGTGGAAGGGTCCCCAAAAATTTCTAGGGAACTCCAGGAATAATTAAACTCACAAAAGTTAAACCCACACATGTGGAGAGCTGGCTATCCTTCATATATACACAGCTGGTAAGAATTTACCAGAAATATGTTCTTCAGGATGACTCTACCACCTGATGTAAAAGGAACCAAGGCTTTCCAAACCAGAATATAGGAAACAGGAAAAGAAATAGGATAACGTCTTGTATTCCTGAGTCCCAGAGCCACCATCGTATAGTGGCGAGTGTCTCAACTTGGGAGATTGGGATTCAAATCCCTGCTCAACCATTGAAGCCCACAGAGTGGCATTGGGCAAGTCATACTTCTCAGCCTCAGAGTAACAACAACAATAACAACAACAACCTTAACAATGTGGTTCTTTCAGGTTTCTCCTGTAGATCCAAAGACATTAAATGTGAGCTACATCTAGAGAAAGGTGGTTGCAGCTCCACATCCTTGCTTATTTGTTTGCTTAGCTCAGGAAACATATTTTGGCTGTGTTGATTTTTATTGATTTTAACTTAGAGCTGGGCTATTGAACCCTCTCGCTTAACACTGCTGTCATGAAGAGCTGTACATCAGGGAATCAGGGAACTAGAAGAGACTCAGAGAGAACCTCACATAAGTTGCTGCCTTGAAAGGAGCTTAATCTTCAGAAAATTTCACAATGTGAGGTGGATGAATGAGAAATGCTGGGGGAAAGCTCATTTCAGAAAGGATGGAGCACATTTGTTTTGGAAGGAAAGCGCCAAAAAATCATGAAAATTGAAAAGAGCAACAGTGGGTTATTTGTGTGTTCTTTGGGGGAGGGAAAGTTGGAGGCTAGAGAGCAGGGTAGAGAATAATTTCTAGGGATGTGTGTGCTGTCGCGCGCTGGGCCTATAGCAATTGGCTTGTGAACAGGACATGCGCTTTGTGCCCAGCGGGAAGCTGGGGTGCCTCAGCTGAGAGGTCCTAAGGATTTTCCTATATAGAGTCTTTCGAAGCTTGAAAAGTTTAACAAAGTCCTTTATTATTGCTTAGGTCTTCAACAAAACAATCAAATACTTATCAGATCTTCAACAGGTCAAACAAATACTTCAAGGCTTTGAATCAACTAGTGGCTTTCTTAATCTTGTCCACAAGGGACAGGCAACTGGCTTCGTGATCTGTTTCTTTTCTTTAAGAGGAAAATCCTTTTTAACCCCTCCTTGGGCGATCCACTTTCTAAGCTTTGCTGGTGTGGGCTCTACTCCCAGCTCCAAATTGCTTCTTGGGTCTCGAGTAGACCTACCAGTCAAGGCTTTGTAGATTCTCTAACTGGAGTCCTTTGGAACTGTTTTCCCCTGGAATTTCGTAAGAAACGAAGCTTCTCTACAGGTGGAGCTGATTCACATCCTGTAGCTAAGCTTTCAACTGTAAGACTGAGCTAAAATGGCTCCCTTTCCTTCCTGAACCCTGGGGAAAGGGGCGGAACTAAAAAAACATAATGATAATTGATGGGTCATTGGCCCTATAATTGCAAACCAAGGGAAGCCACCTTATTGCAAAATGCATGGAACTTTGGAATACATGCAAACACTCAAAGAAAGAAAAGGAAGTTGGAGCTCCTGGTACAGCCGTGCCAGCACAATGTGGGTGGGAGGAGGCAGGCTCCCTAGAATTCACTGGAAAGATGGTAGAAAACTATGTACTTTCCTGCGAGTCCCCTCTGAGTTCCAATCACACTTTTTAAATCTCACGGGTGATAAAAATGTCATTCAATTCAAAATTGCAAAGATGAAGTTGTGGATGTCATCTTCAAAGAGTAT
The DNA here is from genome assembly GCF_037176765.1 of Anolis sagrei. Taxonomy (NCBI): domain Eukaryota; kingdom Metazoa; phylum Chordata; class Lepidosauria; order Squamata; family Anolidae; genus Anolis; species Anolis sagrei. The sequence continues at coordinate 11,160,353 of NC_090025.1, read as the reverse complement.
CTAGGCAATGCTCTAGCTCAGGTATGGGCAAACTTTGCCCCTCCAGGTGTTATGAACTTCAACTCCCAGAATTCCCAATCAGTTTACTGGTGGCTAAGAATTGTGGACATTGAAGTCCAAAACACCTGGGGGGGGGGGAGTTTGCCCATGCCTGCTCTAGCTGGTTTTACTGCATTCAGCAGAGAGTTGGTTGAAGGCCCCGTCTAAGCTGCCCTATGCTGTGGTGCAGGGGGTGCATCCAAACAAAACCCAAATGGACCAAAAGGTTGATGTGGTTTAACCTGGAATAAACCTGGAAATTCAGGTTTATTCTGAGGGCCTTTCCAGACAGGGGTTTATCCCAGGAGCATTCACATTTAAAATATGAATGTTCCTGGGGCCCTGCCCACACCCCCCCCCCCCAGTAAGCATGTACTTTCAGGGTGGGTGTCCAGATGTCCTTCTGGGACTGGCCTGGGAGGGCACCGGGACACTCTACCCCTCCCCCAAATGACACACCAGGAGAAAGGGTGGAGGGAGGGGGCAGGAACAATTTTCCTCCCCCCCCCCCCTTTCCCCTGTCATATCACTTCTATGTGCTGATGCATCTCTCCAAAGGATGCCAGGCAAGTACTTTTCTTTTTAAAAGGGCTTTGGGGTGAGGGTTGGTATTCCCAGTTGGTATTCCCAGTTTTCTGGGCTAATTTAGCCCAGAAAACTGTGGAAATACTGTCTAGACTGCAGTATTGAGGGGGATTTTTGGAATATAATTTAAATTTGACCATACTGATAACTGAATCAAGGATCTGGAGAACAAGCTCCATGAAGAGTGACTTAAAGAGCTGGTCATGTTTAGCTTGGAGAAGGCTGAGAGGAGATATGATGAGGGCCATGTATCTAAATGTGAGGGGAAGTCATAGGGAGGAAGGGGTGAGCTTGTTTTCTGCTGCCCTGGAGACTAGGATGTGGAGCAATGGCTGCAAACTACAGGAAAAGTGATTCCATTGAATATTAGGTAGAAATTCCTAACTGTGAGAGCTGTGTGTCCAGCAGTGGAACTTATTGCCCCAGTGTGTGGTGGAGGCTCCTTCTTTGGAGGCTTTTAAACAGAGGCTGGATGGATGGCCATCTGTCAGGGATGCTTTGAATGCGATTTTCCTACATCTTGGCATGGGGTTGGACTGGATGTCCCATTAGGTCTCTTTCAACTCTATGATTCTATGAATGCATGCCATTATTTGAGTCTTGGTATGCATTCAGAAATACAAAATTTCATCCAAGATCCTACATTGTGCTTATGTGGTATAAATCTACACTCATGCTGTTGTTGTGTTACAGCATCCTTCTGCTAAGTGGCAACATGGCACAATGAGCTGCATATCTGTAATTTGGCTTGCTGTTCCTACAATTTCAGTGAGTCGAGTGATACATTGATGGTATTTATGAGTAGTTAACACACATCCACAGTGATTACACTTATAGATCTCCACTTATGTAACTGCGAATGAGATAAGACATTATTCCAAAGGCAACAAAGCAAAAATCATATGCATGGGAACTTACTATATATACTCATCATGAGGTAAGTCAATCTTATGTAAAAGTTGAGAGCAGGTTTTCAAGCCAAAATGATGGATTTTGATATTAGTAATGAATCATTTGAGGGCCATTCCATGGAGAGGGAAAAGTGTTTGAACTAGATTAAGGGGCCACCTTCTTGTCCCGTCCCAACCACTACTTTCCCACTTAGGCAAATACCACAAGCAGCACGATGGAAGATAGATAGTGACAGTTCTTTTGGGTTTTCACAGGATAGACTAAACCCTCACAGTTTTTAAATCTACTTAGACAATGCAATGGTTTGTTAAGGTACAGTTACTTACATTATTGTTTATTCATTTAATAGCTTCCAACTCATCGTGACTTCCTGGACCGGCCCTCACCAGAGCTCCCTGTCGGCTGTAGCCACTCCCAGTTCCTTCAAAATCAAGTCAGTCCCTTCAAGGATACTATCCATCCTGTTATGACTTTGGTCAGCCCCTCCTCCTTTTTCCTTCCATTTTCTCCACCATCATTGTCTTCTCTAGGCTTTGCTGTCTCCTCATGATGTGGCCAAAGTACTTCAACTTTGTCTCTAGTATCCTTCCCTCCAGTGAGCAGTCGAGCTTTATTTCCTGGAGGATGGACTGGTTGGATCTTCTCGCAGTCCGAGGCACTCTCAGAATTTTCCTCCAGCACCACAGTTCAGAAGTGTCTATCTTCCTTCACTCAGCCTTCCTTATGGTCCAGCTCTCACATCCATAGATTACTATGGGGAATACCATTGCTTTAACCATGTTGATCTTTGTTGCCACTATAATGTGTCTACTCTTTATTGGTCATTGCTTTCCTCCCAAGAAGTAAATGTCTTCTGATTTCCTGGCTACAGTCTGCATCTGCAGTATTCTTCTTCGTGCCTAGACATATAAAATCTGTCACTGCCTCCATGTTTTCTCCCTCTATTTGCCAGTTATCAATCAGTCTGTTTGCCAGAATCTTGGTTTTTAAAAGCCACCCGGCTTTTGCACATTCTTCTTTCACCTTATTTAGAAGGCTCCTCAGCTCCTTCTCGCTTTTGGCCAACATCGTGGTATCATCTGCATATATAAGGTTGTTATTGTTTCTTCCAGCAGTTTTAACTCCAGCCCTGGATTCATCAAGCCCTGCACATTGCATGATGTTTTCTGCAGACAAGTTGAATAGGTGTGGTGAGAGTATACAACCTTGTCGTACTCCTTTCCCAGTCTTGAACCAGTCTGTTGTTCCATGGTCCATTCTTACTGTTGCTACTTGGTCATTATACAGATTTCTCAGGGGACAGCCAAGATGACTTGGGATCCCCATCCCACCAAGAACTTGCCACAATTTATTATGATCCACATAGTCAAAGGCTATAGAATAGTCAATAAAACAGAAATAGATGTTTTTTTCTTAAACTCCCTGCCTTTCTCCATTATCCAGCGGATATTGGCAATGTGATCTTACATCAGCCATGGATAAATCAATGTGGGTTTTGGGTCATTTTTTACTATAATTTCTAGAATGTTACATGAGTATATACAATAGTTGTGCATGATACACCAGAAGTATGTCAGATTGTCTGTGCTCAGCTGAACAGAATGCCAGCTATCCCCAAGATGATTTGTCTCCTAGGGTATGTTTAAGGTGAGAGTTGCAATGTGACAATTCTCCATTACCTCAAGCATGCAGAAGAAAATGTGTGGGGGAGAGATTTGACTCAGAGTTAATTTGGCAAGAATTTCACTCTGACTTATCTGCATTTTATTTTCCTTAGTGACAATCCCTATGGTAACTGGGCTCAAAAAAAATCTTCTAATTATCCTGAAATGATGAGGGAGCCATTGGGCTATGTGTGTACATACACATGAAACAGCAGTAAACACAAAGCATTAAAAACAAACAGGTATGTGTTAATATTTCTTATATGAAAAGTTTTTCAGTTTCTTGAAGTGATTGGAATATTAGGGTCAACCGTGCATCCAGGCACACCAACTGTCATAATAATCAAATTGCATGATTGATGATATGAAGATGGGTGGGAAGGGGGTTGCTCCATTCCTATTTTGTAAAGAACATATTTTATGTATGTGAGAGCTTCCTATCTAAATATGAAAATTTCGGCTTCATAGAACAATACAATCACAGAGTTGGAAGAGACCTCATGGGCCGTCCAGTCCAACCCCCTGCCAAGAAGCAGGAATATTGCATTCAAATCACCCCTGACAGATGGCCATCCAGTTTCTGTTTAAAAGCTTCCAAAGAAGGAGCCACCACCACACTCCGGGGCAGAGAGTTCCACTGCTGAACGGCTCTCACAGTCAGGAAGTTCTTCCTCATGTTCAGATGGAATCTCCTCTCTTGTAGTTTGAAGCCATTGTTTTGCATCCTAGTCTCCAAGGAAGCAGAAAACAAGCTTGCTCCCTCCTCCCTGTGGCTTCCTCTCACATATTCATACATGGCTATCATATCTCCTCTCAGCCTTCTCTCCTTCAGGCTAAACATGCCCAGCTCCTTAAGCTGCTCCTCATAGGGCTTGTTCTCCAGACTCTTGATCATTTTAGTCACCCTCCTCTGGACACATTCCAGCTTGTCAATATCTCTCTTCAATTGTGGTGCCCAGAATTGGACACAATATTCCAGGTGCTTCTCCAGATACTAAGTCATGAAGCAATGCCAAAAGAAAAATCCAAGAGAGAGAAAAACCAGAAAGTGCTAACAGGATTCCACTTAAACATTAGAAAGGACTTTCTGAAGGAAGAGCTGCTTGAAAGTGGTATAGACTTCATCATGGAGGTTTGGACTCTCCTTTTTAATAGACATTTAGACAGATAGATGACCATCTCTTGAGAGTGATTTAGCCATATAGCCATCTAAACTTTAGAAGGAACTTTATGCAGAACTATTTGGAATTAGTATAGATATTTCAGAAGATGTTGGAGTTTATTTTCTGGGCGGTTTCGTTTCATTAATTCGTAATTCGTTAATAATTCGTTAATTTTTTCAATTACAAAACGATAACGAACCATTCTGGAGCAATTATTTAAAAAAAACGAATTTTCAAAAACGTTTTGTAAATGCTTCGTATTTCGATATTGTATTCATTTCATTATTGTTTTGAGGTCGTTTCATTATTATTTCCGCATGTCTGGGCCAGTTTTATGGTTTAATTAGTGAAAAAAAATTATAATATCACACCAACAGTCAAGAACAGAGGGAGAGGGAAGCTTCAGAAGGTTTTGGAGGTTTTTTAGCGTATTTCGTGGTCGCATCCGCCATTAACGAATCGATTCGTTATTGTTTCGGAAATCGATTCGTTAATTTTTTACCATTTACGAAATTTCGTAAATATCGAACTTTTTAAAAGGAAAATTTTGTAATTATTTTAAATATCGAAACAAAAAAACACCCCAAATACAAATCGATTTTAGAAACAAATTTTTCCGTTGTTACCCAGGCCTAATGACCACCTCTTAAGAGTACTTTAGCTGTGATCTAGATAGCACTTGAAGGTCCCTTCCCGTTCTATGAAGAGTTCTTTCTCCCACCCTGGACTTTCCACAGGTATATAAACCCAATTTTCCTAGTTTCCAACAGACCTCACAACCTATGAGGATGCCTGCCATAGATGAAGGCAAAATGTCAGGAGAGAATGCTTCTGGAACATGGCCATACAACCCAGAAAATACAATAACTTAATGCAAAGTTTGTCTTCTTTTTTGACTCAAAGACAATATGTGCCTTTTTATTATCACCTTTTGGTGCTAATTCATATTGAAGCATGTGCCTAGTTTTTTAAACCCTTTAAAAGTCTTATCAATGTAAAGCCATTTTGATTTGTCTGTGATATTTAATATGTTTTCATTTTGTTTAAATGCTTTACTGTGTTGAATTTGGAATCATTTATATTACTTTCTGTTTACTGCCCTCAGATCTCATGATAAAAATGGAGATAGAAATATAATAATATATGAATTGATGGGTAAAAGTTTTCAAAAAAAAATCACAAAACTCTCCATATGTGGAGTCAAAAGAATTTGAACTGCTTTGAAAAAACGTATGGAAGAAAGCAAAAGTAACAGATTTCTCCATCCAGACCTACTTGATAGAGAAATATATCAAGTGAACAGCTGTTAGAATTGCTTGATGTAACTCTCTAGTCCCTATAATTATTCCATATAGATTTGCCAACAGATTTTATAAAAGGAAAACCATATTTCACAGGTCATTTTTTATGATAAATCCACCTGACTTTCTGATCTATTCCATTGCTTGCAATACAACAGAATTAAAAACATTAAGTTTTATAGGAACTTTTTTTCCTGATTATAATTGCTTTTCTATATCACAGATCTATTTTCATGGGAAGCTATCAAATATTTAACAGCAGACCTTTACATAAAAAGCCATTTGATTAAACAGCATGTAAAAAACACAGCTGTTTCTGTTGTTGGCATCCTTTCCAAGAAGATATTTGAGGAGAGGTGAAATTATGGCTTTTTTTGCTATGCAACGTGATGGGTTATTTTTAGGAAATGTATGAGAGATTAAGTAATATTAAAAGGTACCATTCCCATGATTACCCTTTTCCAGCCAAAGTCATGCAAACCTGACATTTGTTTTCTTTTTAAGTGTACATCTAAAAATGCAATAGAGTAAGCATCCAGGTGCATGTGTGTGACCATGCTTCCTGAAAAAGGCTCAGTAGTTATGTATCAATTACTCATTGATAGTTAAATCAAAACCTGCTGATATGCATAACGAGATAGGGTGGGTTCTGTTTTGCAGTTGCAGATTCGTAACCTAGGACTTGTCTGCATTAACTAAAAATCATGTACTCACCACAAATGGTCTAACGGTTGTCGTCATGACTCACAGTGACTTTTGGTGAGTATTGTGGGGAGTTTCAGTTTAAAAAATACTGCCCTGATTTTAGCAAACTCAGGGGATATGCCAGAGTTTTCTGGTGGAAACTCCAGATTATCCCAGGGCTTTGAGGCAGTCTGGACAGTGGAATTGGGTCCAATTTGAACTGATTTGACTGGACAACAAGGCCATCAGAAAACAGTGCCATCAGTCATCAGCCAATAATGAAAAGACGAAGGCAGTGACATCTCTGGCCCATCCCCTATTTGGATATGCCTTAAATCAAGAAATAATTTTCTACGATCTACAGAGATACTTGCAGGAATACCTCAGCAAGTGAGAGTCCAAAAGTGGCAGGTTAAAACCCGGAACTTCAAGCCATGACTGATACCGAATGAGTGTTGTGGCTGAGCTATTTTCTGACGATGAGGATGATGGGATTCTGATTCCTGCTGGGATTCAGCTTCCTGGCTCTTTGTCTGTGCCTCAAATCTCTGGGCCTGCTTCTGAGGCTCCCACAGACAGTGCAGGGTCAACACAGCCATTCCCACCAGCAGAAAGGAATTTTAACGAAGGAAATAGTGAGCAGGTGCCTTCCCACACTGATACCAAAAGTGTAGATAGTGACTTGACCCGGCAAGCTCGTTTTGATCTCCGGGTCAGGCGAAGTTCTCATCTGGCCAGCAGACAAGAAGCCAGCTTGGTGAAAGGTCGTCACAATGCTTTTATGATGATGAGAGCCTAATGTTTTCATGTTAGAAAGGTATTATTTAGGCCTCTTGCAAACTCTGAAAAAGTGTCAGTTCAATGTAGCTTACTAGCCTGAAAGCTTCATGGAATAACCTTAGCCTGGAAAGCGGTACGCTTGGGATTTCTTGCATTGTGATTCATGGGGCAATTGTTTCATTGCTTGTACCTCAGACTCTGGTTTGAACTTTGCCAATAGGATTAAGTCTCCTGTTTTTACCCGAAGATCTTAGGAACTATATTCTGCTTTTAACCTTAATCTTTGGAATTTTGCAATATTTATTCTTTATTTTGACTTGGATTTTCTCCTCAATAAACTATAAAACTACAGCTCTTGTGAGGTGGTGTTTGGAAGCAAGGTGAAGCTTACTCTGAGTTGACACAATGAGAGACTCCTCCTGGACACACAGAAAACTGGGAGACTTGGAAGGTGCTGAACAGATTGTGCTCTGGCACCACGAGATACAGAGCCAATCTGAAGAAATGGGGCCACAAAGTGGAGTCCACGACATGCGAGTGCAGAGAAGAGCAAACCACAGACCACCTATTACAATGCAGCCTGAGCCCTGCCACATGCACAATGGAGGACCTTCTTACAGTGACACCAGAGGCACTCTAAGTAGCCAGTTACTGGTGAAAAGACATATACTATAATGCCAAGTTTTTAAAAACATTACAACTCAAGTTTGCTTCTGATATGATAAATAATATAGTATTTCCTGCATTTATCAGTTCAAGGAAAGTGGGTGGATTTTACCTAGTCTGCCACAGAGATTTGTTTTTTTTTCCTACTACAAATCAAATCTTTTTTTTAAATGTTCCATCTGAGCTCCTGGCCATTATGGGTGCCTGCCCATGTGACCAGGAACTAGGAGGATAGATCACTCCCCTCCTTTCTGATTTGATATATTCACAGTTTTTACGTTAGCAGAGGCACCCACAATGGCCAAATGCTCAGAATGAGCTCCGTGAACCAGTTATGAGTGGTGGCAACCTGGAAGAGATGACAATGCAACAAAGCGGATGTGCTCTCAGGTAATCTTGACACACACATGCCGAATCCAAGGTGTCTCCTAAACAGATTTACACCAGGCTAAACTGTGGATGAGTCCCTAGTTACAGACCCATAACTGCTCTGAATTTGTTAGCTCTAAATAGTTGTGACTGTGGTCATATTACAATGATTGTAATTTAGCAAGTATGTGAATTGAAAGATAGAGGTCTGTTCAGCTGGTGACTAGAAAATGGCAGGATGATGTTTCCATTTGTCTAACCATGAGGGAGGTGTGGTAAAGAACTGCAATTTAGGAAAAGTGGGAAAGAGAGACATAGTGGACATAATATTTTCCTGTGTTCTAGACATCCAGTTGAACAGACCACTGTCTCTCAGCACAACGGCTGTGTAGTAAAGTGATTTTGAATGTGCTGGACCAGTCACACATTCATAACCAAATATGTGGCATAACTTGTGTGTCAATGTTATTTATTGATTTAAAACCATGCAAATAAATGAATTTGCATAAATTTTGTTAGGTCCTAATTTTTTTTAGTAAAAAGTAGGGCTGGGCGGTTTCGTTTCGTTAATTCGTAATTCGTTAATAATTCGTTAATTTTTTCAATTACAAAACGATAACGAACCATTCTGGAGCAATTTTTTAAAAAAACGAATTTTTAAATAGTTTTGTAAATGCTTTGTATTTCGTTATTGTATTCGTTTCATTATTGTTTTGAGGTCGTTTCGTTATTATTTTCGCATGTCTGGGGCAAGTTTTATGGTTGTTTTTTGTTTAATTAGTGAAAAAAAATTATAATATCACACCAACAGTCAACAACAGAGGGAGAGGGAAGCTTCAGAAGTTTTTGGAGGTTTTTTAGCATATTTCGCAGTCGCGTCCGCCATTAACGAATCAATTCGTTATTGTTTCGGAAATCGATTCGTTAATGTTTTGTAATTTTTTTCACATTTACGAAATTTCGAACTTTTTAAAAGGAAAATTTTGTAATTATTTTAAATAACGAAACGCAAAAAAACCCAAAAAACGAATCGATTTTAGAAACAAATTTTTCCGTTGTTACCCAGGCCTAGTAAAAAGCCATGTGTTTACTTAGTGCCAGAAAGGTGCAGGTTCCACTATACTAAAGGCTTCTCCTGCACCCATAGGTGACTGCCTCTTTGAACCCATTTATGACTTAGGGAGGAGATTACCTGGTTTACCTTAAAATCACATGCCTTATTTAATATGGAGACAGCTTTGCCTTTAAAGCTTGAACGAATATGTAATAGGCACACTTATTATGCAAGCTCATTTATATTTACATATATATTTATCATTGAAATACAAAGAGATTTTAATGCCATAGAATCACTCTGGAGGTCTTCAAAAATAATTAGCCCCCTTCTACATTGCCATTATACCCCAGGATCTGATTCCATATAATTGGTTTATCTGGCAGTGGAGACTCACATAATTCAATTTAAAGCAGATAATCTGAGATTAGATTCTGGGATATAGGGCAGTGTAGAGGGGTTGGAGACAGCAAAGCCTAGAGAAGACAATTATGCTGGGGAAAGTGGAAGGTAAAAGGAAGAGGGGCCGACCAAGGGCAAGATGGGTGGTTGGCATCCTTGAAGTGACTGGACTGACCTTGAAGGAGCTGGGGGTGGTGACGGCCAACAGGGAGCTCTGGCGTGGGCTGGTCCATGAGGTCACGAAGAGTCGGAGACGACTGAACGAATGAACAACAACAACAAGAGGGGTCCCCATAGAAGTGCTTTCTGTAGGCCTTCCACATGATTCTGTGGTTAACTTCAGCCAAGACTTCACCATCACACAAGAGAAAAAACCCACTTAAAATCCAGTTTCTGCCTCCTGCAGAATTCTGGGCTTTATAGTTTAATGAGGCTGTTAAAGGCAGCCTCCTTAAACTACAAACCCCAGAATTCTGCTGAAGGCAGAAATCAGATTTTAAGTGGATTTTTTCTCTAGTATGATGAAGTAGGAAAGAAGATTCTCGAGGCACCTTTTAGAGTAACCAGGGTATTTCATCATCTACCTTTCACTTGCATGAGAAAAAATGGGCTTCAGCTCACAAAACCCTATGTTGAAATAAATTGGTTAGTTCCAAAGGTTCCACAATATTCCTTCCTCCTTTCCTCTTTTTTATGTTGTTGTCAGCCCAACAGAATGCATAAATATTCTAAACACTGTATCAGAGTATTAAAAAATTAGTTTTTAATACCATCCATCTGTGATAAGTTGCTGAAGTTTCCAATTTCATGCCTCCGAAAGCAGAACAGTTTCTCTATTACTTATGCACTTGTTCACCGTTTCTGTGAAATCCCAAACTTGATACCTTCTCTTATGCAGTAAAGAAACTAATCGCTCTTCATTGTTTTCCATTCACAGGTTGCCTCTCGCTGTGCCCTCCACTGAATGCAAGCTAGGTAATGTTGAAGGGCTGATTCTTATTGATGCTTGCCTACCATTCTGTACACATCTCCTGCAGTTGTTGTCTCAAGATGCTAAAATATTTCATCGATCTTTTGCCTTCATATGACCTTGACTTCCTCGTGAGGCTTACATCAGGGTCATATCTTTGATACAAACTCCCTACTGATTAGAACAAAGGTGGCAACCCCAAACGGAGCAAGCCAATTCAAGTGAAAGGTCATGACTTTAATTTTCTTGGAACGAGAAGCAATCTTTGGCACAGTGAGGTGAGAAGGAGGGGAAGTTTTGCTCAAAAAATTCACAGAGTATTGTTTGCAGTTGGGAAGACTGGGTTGTTTTCTTCAGCGTTTCGCAAGCAGGCTCCCCATAACCCGAACTCAGACAATTGTGAAGACAGATGGTGTACAACGAGCCCTCCACATTTATAGATTTATCTTTTGCAGATTTGATTATTCATGAATCTGATGATATGTTCTCTCTGGGAACCGGGATTGTGGCGCAGTTGGTTGAGTGTCAGCTGCATTAAGATCACTCTGACCAAAAGGTCATGTCTTCAAAGCCAGCTCAGGTTGGAATGGGTTTCCAACCAATTGTGTAGCCTGTTGTCGACTTTTGCAACCTGAAAGACAGTTGCATCTGTCAAGTAAGAAAATTAGGTACCACCTTGTGTGGGTAGGCTAAATTAACTAATTTATGAGGCCATAAAAAAGACTCCAACAAAGCACTCCAGCAAAAACATGCAGGGAATGCGGAAGTACTTCATCAGTGTCGCAGATGGACGATGAAAGTGACAGCTCCCCTGGTGGCCAGAAAACGTTAAATAGCCTCTGTGTATGTCTGTGTATGTTTGTATGTCAAATTGGCATTGAATGTTTGCCATATATGTGTACATTGTAATCTGCCCTGTGTCTCCTACGGGGTGAGAAGGACGGAATATAAATACTGTAAATAAATAAATAAATAAATAAATAAATAAATAAATAATAACTCTAGGTTCTTCAGTTGGACTTTAAGGTCACCCTTAACCAGGAATTGACCATAGATCCACACTGGAAAGGAGCTCCCAGTGGCGCAGTCGGTTAAAGCACTGAGCTGCTGAGCTTGTTGATCAAAAGGTCACAGGTTCGATTCCGGGGAGCGGTGTGAGCTTCCGCTGTCAGCCCTAGCTTCTGCCAACCTAGCAGTTCAAAAACATGCAAATGTAAATAGATCAATAGGTACCGCTCCAGCGGGAAGGTAACGGCGCTCCATGCAGTCATGCCGTCCACATGATCTTGGAGGTGTCTACAGACAACGCCGGCTCTTCGGCTTAGAAATGGAGATGAGCACCACACCTACGCATCTATGACAAGCATCCTCAAAGGTAGTGAGGTCTGTTGGAACTAGGAAAAAGGGTTTATATATATCAGTGGAATGACCAGGGTGAGACAAAGGACTCTTGTCTGCTGGAGCTAGATGTGAATGTTTCAACTGACCACCTTGATTAGCATATAATGGCTTGACAGTGCCTAGAGCAAACTTTTGTTGAGAGGTGATTAGGTGTCCTTGTTTGTTTCCTCTCTGTTGTTGTGCTGTTGTAATTTTAGAGTTTTTTTAAATATTGGTAGTCAGATTTTGTTTATTTTCATGGTTTCCTCCTTTTTGTTGAAATTGCAAATTCTCAGTCCACTAGGAGTCACACATCACTTTTGAATCTCTTTCCTGATGTGGCAGGGACACTCTTGATTAATTCTCTGCCATCTCACTATTTCAGCTGATTTTAGGATATTCCAGGTTCTTTTTCCTTTTACCATATTTCCCCTTTGTCCTCAGTTTACTACTATTGCTTGAAACTGAGGGCCCGTCCAGACAGCACCTTCTGCAGCAAACAGGAGTGTGGCCAGATGCTGTTCCCTGTAAATGCAGAAGCAATCGCTACAAAAGGCAAAAACATGAGATGTCCAGGTACAGGAATATTGTGGTTTTCAGCTGAATATCTGCATTTTCGAATGTCTGTATGTCCCTGCAATTGGAAATCACAGATTTTTTTTATCTAGGTTTATTCCTGGGTTTTAGATGTTTGTTCCTGGTTGTCTGGTTTCTAAAAAGAAGGTGACACTTGAGTAGAACATGAAAATATTGTTTGTGTGCTAGAAAGTTTATGAAATGTGTGGAAGGCACATTTTCTCTGGCCAGGACAAAGTTGTGGCCCCCTAGTCAACATTGTACAAATTTTCACAAGAAGAGAAATTGGGAACAGCCATGTGTAAGCCAGGAACGGCACCCTGTCGTTTGATGCCACAAGTACACAACCAAATCTGTTTGGACAAATGGCCAGGCAGCCAGGCTCTAAAATATGGCAATAATGACAAAGTTCTGTTCCTGGCTTGAAAATGTGCTCCTGTTTGATTGTGCAGTACTGACTTGGGCAGAAATGGTCCTAACCTATAAACTTTTGTTTGTGCGGGAGATGCTTCATGAAATGAGCCCCTGGTGTGCAGTGGGTTCAACCCCTGTGCCGGCAGGACTGAAGACCGACAGGTTGCAGGTTCGAATCCGGGGAGAGCGCGGATGAGCTCCCTCTATCAGCTCCAGCTCTTCATGCGGGGACATGAGAGAAGCCTCCCACAATGATGATAAAACATCAAAACATCCGGGCATCCCCTGGGCAACGTCCTTTCAGACGGCCAATTCTCTCACACCAGAAGCGACTTGCAGTTTCTCCAGTGGCTCCTGACACAACAACAACAACAACAACAAAACTTCATGAAAGATCTGGAGGGCACAGTTTTTCTGCCCAGGACAAAGAACTGAACTTTTGTGATGATTTGCTGCCATGATTCTCTGCATATATGCATATCCGCATCTTGAGGGATTTTAAAAAACTGCTGAAGTTTACAATGGAAGTCCCATGGTAGCTATATTGGGAGCCTCTAAATCATGCAACAATGCATCAAGTCTTGACAACAGAGGCAAAAAAACCCTGGACCAACAGGTCCATATGTGGACCTCTTTTGATTTTTTGCCCCCATGTAAAACCCATGATTTAGAGCTGTCTGGAAGCATACTGAGTCCAAAGTAAAAAAGCAGTTTGCATAGAATAAGTCCTGGTTTGCAAATAGCCTTCACGAAAGATGAAGTTTTCAATAACTTTCCTGTAGCAAGGGAAAAAAATGGTATAATTACAAAGAAATTTACAAAGACTTACATCCTTGGGTTGTTGTAGTTTTTTTCTGGCTATATGACCATGGTCTAGAGGCATTCTCTCCTGACGTTTCGCCTGCATCTATGGCAAGCATCCTCAGAGGTAGTGAGGTCTGTTGGAACTAGGAAAAGGGGTTTATATATCTGTGGAATGACCAGGGTGGGACAAAGGACACTTGTCTGCTGGAGCTGGGTGTGAATGTTTCAACTGACCACCTTGATTAGCATACAATGGCCTGACAGTGCCTGGAGCAAACTTTTGTTGAGAGGTGATTAGATGTTCTTGTTTGTTTCCTCTCTGTTGTTGTGCTGTTATAATTTTAGAGTTTTTTTAATACTGGTAGCCAGATTTTGTTCATTTTCATGGTTTCCTCCTTTCTGTTGAAATTGTCCACATGCTTGTGTACTTCAATGGCTTCTCTGTATAGTCTTGCATCCTTGTTCCGGTCCACAACACATGAGGCTGCCCAACAGAGTCAGACTTCCTACATTTAACCCCAATGGCATTGGGCATTGTTGTTAATTTGTGCCAGGAAACGTAGAGTTGACTTTCTCCTACACAATAACCAACCCACGTTTATTCATTCCTTGGCCTTCCTCAAAGGCGTGAGAGCAGCACTTTCTTAACACAGCCAATATAATGGCACAGTATTCTGGCCTTCCTCTTTAACACATGGAAGAAAGGAAGGGGGAGAAAAGTAAATCAATGCTGTGCAATCTTTAGCACAACAATGACTAATATGGCTTTTCTTTGTTCCCCACAGTAGCGAGAGCACAGATAGCAATATCATTTATACAGGTCACTGCGTGCCAGCTTTAAATGTCAGTCTTAGCACCAGAGAAGTCGAACAGAGCTTTTATTGATTGCAGAAATGTTGCACAAAGTGGGCTTGAGTGTACATACGCATCTTGGCTGAGTTTATGCGCTTTGTGAAGGTCACAGTTTAGGGTCCAACAAAAATAAACTTTGTATCAATTAGTGGCTCCCCATCAAAACTTGTGTGACACAGCAGCTCCTTCAACCTGAAAGAAGCACATAAAGTCAATATTCTTTCTAACTGGATACATTTTGCCATTCTTTGGGTGGGTGGGACAAGTGGGGAGCGATATAAGGTAGTCATAACGTCATAATTTAACTGTTTAGCATGTTTTGCTTTATGATTAGTCACTGGAAAGCAAACTCAGGATAAATTTGCAAATCTGATTGAGAAGGCAAGTATCACTGAGGAAATCCCATTATGGGAGGGGTAAATAATTTTCGAAAGGAAATTATAGAAAAAAAACCTATTGCTTTTAATGCTAGACTGGCCGGTTATCTCTTTTCTTATTGGAAGTTCTTTGCAAAAGAAATCCGGGAAAAAAGAGCTCTTTATATGTTGGAACACCCCATCAAAAAGATAACAGTTTTTTCACATCTGCATAAAAATCACACAAAAAAACTCATCCTATTTCTTATTATTTCCAGCTAGACTCTATCTATTGAAACAATGGGATTTAGTTATGTGTTGATTCCATTAGCAAAGACTGAATTATGTTGCCAAGTTTTTGGATTTTTTTCCCCAGATGCAGGGTTGTACCTCCCCAAGGCTAGGCTTTTATGGGGTGCTTTTTAGCTTAGGTCCAATGAGTGTGTAACCTACCTATTGAAGATGAGTAATGCATTAAAGTAAATACACTTTTGCATACAACAGTGATTCCCAATCTTTTTGACCTGGGACCACTTTGACCAGGGACCACTCTCCAACATTAGTACCCAAAGGGTTACCAATCAGTTTTTGGTCAACTTTAGATTAAGTTTGGGTTGCTGATTCAAAATATTGCATTGGATAGACCACATCAGCTCTAGTTTTTGGTACAGAACATATTCCATGGTCAGTGACAGGGAAGGAGTAGCAGGCAGCATGAAAAGAGTGGAAATAAAATAAAATAAAATAAAGAAGAAGGAAGCTCACAGACCAGATTTTCATCCTCGCGGCTTACTGGTGGTCCACAGCCCACATATTAAGAACCACTGGCATACAACAACAGAACTGATCCTAAAGAAGTAAATCAATAATTAGATATTGTTAAAGTTAGCAGGGGCGAGGTGGATAAATGGTGTATGCAAACTTTTAGGAAAGATAAGGAAAATATCAGATTAGGAAAAAAGAAAAGACAAAGCATTTTATTTCCTAGAGAGGGAAATATTTGCTGTCTGGGGAAATATTCTGGTGAGAGCAAGAGTCTGGGATGAAAAAGAAAGCAAAGTTGTAAAAAGAACTGGAGCTTATAAGAGATAGGAAGAGAAAGAAAAGAGATGGGGAGCCTAAATTGTAAATCCAGTTAGCAAGTATTTATTTTTATTTACTTAGCACATATATGCCTCTTCCTTCAGTGGCAGTGGATATGGATCGGATAGGCTTCTTCTCTCTAGCCTCTGGGACTATGGCATGATGACTCCTCACAAACTTCTTGCACCAATTTCCCTATGCTTGGCTGCTGTTCCCGCCCTCAGAAGCCACAACAAGAACACTGTGACCACTGGAGACAGTGTGAAATAGCACTGGAAGACATATCCTAAAACACACACACTCCATACAAAAAGTAGATCAGTCAGAATTGGAGGGCAATGTAGCAGATGGGATATGAAGCATATCAGTGCACTATCCCCTAACTTGGTTTTAGTGGCATGAGCTTCATCTCCATTTCCCAGAATTCTGCCTGCCCGCATTACAGCCCCAGGATAATAAGGCCCTCCAACCCCAGACAATTTTAAAAATTGCTCTGAAACAACAAATCTTTACTTATCTCTCCAAAAACGTTTTAGAGATGTCTGTTTCAATTCTTAATTCTTCGGAGGGGTCCCTTTGCAAATAGTAATTTGGAGATTCGTATTAACATATCTTACAAATCTCTGAATTATGAAACATATCTCAAAAACTTTGCACAGCTCTAATACTGTATCCACTACATTAATAGAGCATTGATGTTATCTATATAAATAAAAATGAAATGCTCGTTTGTGGGATTAACATAACTCAAAAACCACTGGATGAATTGACACCAAATTTGGACACAAGACACCTATCTGGCCAGTGAGTGACCATCACTCATAAAAACACTGAAAAACACAGCAGAAGGGACTTAAAAAGCCAAAAAAGAAAAAAAAAGATGCTACAGCACAAATGCAAAAACAACTTCACTCGGCAAACAAAACACACAATAGTATATCCACACTCTCTTCCAGACTACAGCTCCCAGCATCCCCTAGACCAGGCCATTTAGGAGAGGAGGATGATCCAAATGCACTGCTTCCAAGCTGCAAACTTTCTTCTTCATGGATTTCTTTGAGAGCATCCCAATCCCTACATATTTCCAATTTCCTATTCCTGGAGTGACACTGCCAGCGATCCTCCAGATAGATAAGGTAGATTGATTGGATAGAGAGAGATAGGTGAATAGATATATTGATCAGGAGGAGTGCTGGGAGTTGCAGTCCAAGAATAGGTAGAGGAGGAAGAAAGGGGGAAGAAAGAGAGAAGAAAAGGGGAGGAACGGAAGAGGAGGGAGGGAGGGGACAAGGAAAGAAGGACAGGAAAGGAAGGAAGGAGAGAGGGAGGGAAGGAAGGAAGGAAGGAAGGAAGGAAGGAAGGAAGGAAGGAAGGAGTGAAAGTGGGAGGGAAGGTTGGCCACAGCAATGCGTGGCAGGTACAGCTAGTGTGTTTAATAAAAGTGACTAATGCCAAAGAATAGAAATATAATAGGATGCCTGCATCTTTAGGTTCTAGTTGTACCTCTTCAGGTTGGTTTAGTTCAAATGAATAGCTTTTTCAAGGAAAAGGCAACTCATTGAGACTGCAGCTCTCTAAAGCCGCCAACCAGTGGTTAGTATTCATGCCAGGGACTGAAGTATGGCATTTGTAGTCCTCGAAAGTAGCTTTCTAAGCCCTAGCACAGCCCACACTCTTACGACAGAAATGTTGCACAGCATACTCAAGTTTTAGCAGTAGTTAAAGTTTCTTCTGAAGCAAACGCCTTTCTTTTTCTCGACACATCTTCTGTGACTTTCTTCTATACTTTCTTCTGAGGAAACATTGATTCTTAATCATTACACATAGGAGCGATTTAATGGGACATTCTGGGCAAGGATCCAAGGATACAGAAAATAATGGAATACTTCAGCCAACTCAATGAGGAGTTAAGGACCAGATACTTTTATAGCAACTAAGCAGTGGTCAGCATATTAAGAGAAATTTGTGATTTTGGTCATGGCCTCAATACTTATATAACCTTGGTAAGCTTTCCTTCTCTCCCCTTTCTATTTAATATACTTAGTCTTTCTAAAAAGCGATGCTTTATTCATTTGCTCAATGCAACGAGTAATAAATTTTAAACAATAATAAGATGAAGTGTTTTTTCTTCTTCTCTGACCCAGGGTTACAATGCATAGCCATTGCAGTAGCCCATGCATACAGATTACATTAAAAGGAGACAGAGTGGGTTTAGAAACCCTGATGCTTAGGAATCCATATAGCATACTGCAGTTAACAAAACCTCCAATAAAGAAGTTTCCTTTTAAACAAAGTATTGGGGCAGTCAACAACACACACATCCCTCCAATTTGTGGGGATTGAGGGGCACAGGACCCCTGTAAAAGTGAAAAACCATGGGCCCTTCCACACACCCTTATATCCCAGGATAACAAGACAGAAAATCCCATATATATCTGCTTTGAACTGGGTTATCTGAGTCCACACTCTGCCTTGATATTCTGGGATATAGGGGTGTGTGGAAGGGCCCGGTGAATAAAGATGGGGACGAGAGATAGGGCCTTCTTGGTGGTGGCTCCTCGGCTGTGGAACGCCCTTCCTACGGACATTAGACTAGCACCATCTCTAATGGTATTCCGCAAAAAAGTGAAGAGCAGGCGTTCGAATAATTAGTGCAATGACTGGTTAATGAACACTGGAATGGAACAATGGACGACGAATCTGGAACATGTTTTTGATGATGAGATGACAGTGAATGGGTATTGTAGTAATTGTTTATTAATTGTGTAATGTGTTAGGTTGTTAACTGTTTTTATACTGTAGCACTGAATTTTTGCTGTTCGTATTTGTTGTGAACTGCTGTGAGTCGCCTTCGGGCTGAGAACAGCGGTATATAAGTAAGGTAAATAAATAAATAAATTGCATTTTTTAACCTGTGAGAACATCCTCTAGAAATTTCTAGGTTTTCCAATATGTCTATTAGTGGTCGCTTTCTGCTGGAAGCTCACCATAGATTCACTTTGGAGGACCTACAGATTCTTAGAGACACGTTTTCTTATGAAATTTCAAGGTACTCCTGCATGACTGGAGCAAGTCACGCTGAAAGATGTAAATTCTAGAGAGAACGTTTTTCATCAAATCCATAAATAATAAAATCTGTAAAAGTCAAAACCTCAAATGTGGAGGCACAATTGTATATTAGGGTTGGATAGATTCGTTCGGAAATGACTGAAATTTGGGGGAAAACATACAAATTTGGACATCCGAAGTAGGTTTTGAACCATCCAGGAAATGTGAGGGGGAAATCTGAATTTGAACCACTTACCTTTTTTTTGGGGGGGGGGGGGGGGAGGGAATGGCTCTGACCCAACTTACCTGTCCGAACGCATCTCCCCTTATGAACCATCTAGGATGTTAAGATCATCTGGGGGGGGGGGGGGGGCTGCTCTTGATCCTATCTGCTTCACTAATACGTTTGGCAGGGACAAGAGACAGGGCCTTCTCAGTGGTAGCCCTTCGGCTATGGACATTAAATCGCCCCCCTCCCTTTTAACATTCCGGAAAAAAGTCAAGACTTGACTTTTTGAGCAAGCATTTGAAAAGGAAGTGTAACAGACATAGGAATATGGGACAACTGGATGATGAGGTTAGGTTAGCAGAAGCTAGGTTAGCAGAAGCTGGGGTTAACAGCGGGAGCTCACACTGCTCCCCAAATTCAAACTTGTGACTTTTCCGTCAATAAGTTCAGCAGCTCAGCGCTTTAACCCACTGCACCGGGGGGCTCCATTAATTCTGCATTTTCTATTTAATCTGTGTTTTAACCTGTATTAAATTGTATGCTACCTTGACTCTCAAGCTCTTTATCCATCACCATTTTAATCATAAAAGAATTCAATTTAATACAGAGCTGTGCTTCCAACATCCCTGAATCTAATGTAAGTGTTTTTGGACATAGCGATGAGCCAAATAAAAAGCAACTCATTGCTATGAAAGAATGTGGCAGGCATGCAGACAATTCTACGTATGCACATATCCAGCTGAGTGCCTTTTAAGCCCAGAGAATACAATCTTCAAAATGCAAAGTTATTTAGAGGGTCGGGGGCTGGGGGAGCACAAGCATTTCCCGGGGGAACAGTGAAAAAGTTATGGCACCATTAAGACTGCAATCTGGAATTAAGCTCCAATGTGTCCAGTATACTAAAGCTATTTTGTAATGAAGCTATAAACTCTGAGAGGAGGAACATTTCTAGTGCAAGTATATTACAGGAAGCCATTGGGTTATGTTCCTAGATTTGTAAAACCATCACATCGTTATCTCAGGCTGCATAGACACATACCTGCAGTCGGCTCAGTCCCACAGCTTAATTCAATTATCCAGTATTCAGGTTGTTGAGTTGGCTGGCTGAGCAGCTCGGAATATCAAAAGCACTCCATTCTTAATTTAGAAGAGGGAAGAAAGAGAGGCAGGGAGAGAAAAAGAGAGAGAGAGACGTTGGGACTCAGATCTGTTCAGAAGATGCCCCCCTCCTCGCACCTCGGTAGTTTGCCCTTGAGTTACCCTTGAGATGCTTTTATCCTTCTGTTCCAGCACCTCTTTATAATCGTAGACAATGAGGGTGTTTAAAGACATTGTAATATTACCAGTTTTTTTTTAAAAAAATCTGCTATTTGTGTCTAATTTTTGCTGGTTTTCTTTACACATAACATTTGGCTATCTCCTCCTGCTCCTCCTCTTGTCCTCTTTCTATTCCTCTCCTTCTTCCCCTTGTTCCTCCTCCCATTCTCTTCCTTCTTCTCTTCTTCTTCTTCCTCCCTTCCTCTTCCTCCTCTTATTTCTTTTTTCCTCCTCTTCTTCTTCCTGCTCTTCCTCTATTTCTCATTTTCTTGCTTTTGTCCTCTTTCCCTTCCTTTTTTCTCTCCTCCTCCTTCCCCTTATCCTTCTGCTCGAGCACCTCTTTATAATCATAGACAATGAGAGTGTTTAAAGGCATTGTAATATTACCAGTTTTTTTTTAAAAAAAATCTGCTAGATGCAGTATTCATTTGGACTTCAGTGTAAACAGTATGTTTTTGGACTTCAATGAAATCAGTATTCTTTTGGACTTATGCAGAAACAGTTTACTATATGTTTGCTCTGAGAAACAGTGAATACAGTTATACAGAGAGGTTCATCCATGCAGATGATCGTGCCATTACCGCTCAAGCAGGGACTTTGAGATGGTTGAACAGAAGCTCTCCAAAGCTCTAGGTGCTCTTACTGCCTATTACAGGGAAAACCAGCTGACCCCTAATCCATCTAAAACACAGACATATGCTTTTCACCTTAAGAACAGACAAGCATCCCGAGCTCTGAGGATTACCTGGGAAGGAATCCCACTGGAGCATTGCAGCACACCCAAATACCTGGGAGTCACTCTGGACCGTGCTCTTACCTACAAGAAGCACTGCCTGAACATCAAGCAAAAAGTGGGTGCTAGAAACAATATCATACGGAAGCTGACTGGCACAACCTGGGGATCACAACCAGATACAGTGAAGACAACGGCCCTTGCACTATGCTACTCTGCTTCTAAGTATGCATGCCCAGTGTGGAACACATCTCACCACACTATAACAGTGGGTGTGGCTCTTAATGAGACATGCCGCATTATCACAGGGTGTCTGCGCCCTACACCACTGGAGAAATTACACTGCTTAGCCGGTATTGCACCACCTGACATCCGCCGGGAAGTAGCAGCCAATAGTGAAAGGACCAAGGCAGAGAAATCTCCAGCTCATCCCTTGTTTGGGTATCAGCCAGCATGTCAACGACTTAAATCAAGAATAGTTTTCTTAGAGCTACAGAGACACTCGCTGGAACACCTCAGCAAGCAAGAGTTCAAAAGTGGCAGGCTCAAACCCAGCACCTCAATCCATGGGTGATACCAGATGAGAGACTCCCCCCTGGGCACACAGAAAACTGGGCGACTTGGAAGGCACTGAACAGACTGCGCTCGGGCACCACGAGATGCAGAGCCAATCTTAAGAAATGGGGCTACAAAGTGGAGTCCACGACATGCGAGTGTGGAGAAGAGCAAACCACTGACCACCTGCTGCAATGCCACCTGAGCCCTGCCACATGCACGATGGAGGACCTTTTTGCGGCAACACCAGAGGCACTCCAAGTGGCCAGATACTGGTCAAAGGACATTTAATCAGCTACCAAGTTTGCAAAATTTGTGGGGTTTTTTTATTATCTGTTTGTTTGTCTTGTTCTGTTAGAAATGTAATACAATGTTCTGGTTGCGGATGACACGATAAATAAATAAATAAATTGTTGGAAATAGCAACCTTCCAAGCCTTCACAATTTGTTTGTTAATGTATATATTTGCTAATCTGTATTGTATGTATATATTGATTGCCAATTTGACCATATTTCTTTGGTGTGGGAAGACATGTGATTGTACAGACCCAAGACTCCATGTTGCCATAAATATGCTTAGTGTAAACAGTATGTTTTTGGACTTCAATGAAATCAGTATGCTTTTGGACTTATGCAGAAACAGTTTACTATATGTTTGCTTTGAGAAACAGTTAATACAGTTCTACATTTTGGACTTTTCATAAGCTATATACTTAAAGAATTTAGACAATGGACTTTTTTCTGTGTCAGGTGTGACCACATCAACCCTAGTTTAGTAAATATGGTTTTCTGTGGGTAAGCAAATGGTGACTACTGGATGGCATATGTTCTTTATCAGAAACTATACCTGATGTGGTCTATCTCTGATGCAATTCTCTGAATCAGCACCTCAAATAAACAAACAAATCTAAAGTTGACCAAAAACTGATTCATAACCCTTTTAGTACTAATTTTGGAGAGTGGTCCCTGGTTAAAGTGGTCCCTGGTCAAAAAAATATTTGGGAACCATTGCTGTAGATTAATATTCAACTTCATGAATCTTCTTTCCAGATTCTGAATATGCTCAACAAAGACAAAAGCTTATTTTCTCCTTAGGAAATGTGTCCAAATTTCATCCAATTCACAGTCACAACTTTGAGCCCCATTTGACTTTTGATCAACTGTGATGTAATGTTTTGAGCTATTCAAATCCAAATTATTGTTGTTGGTAATTATTTGAAACTTTGTTGGGAGAACAAAATTACTTGGCAAAAGCACTAACTTGAAACTAAAGATACACAAAGCAACACGTTCCCATTTTATTAACCTTTCGGACATTTAGCATCATTTAAGCATTAAAGAAGCCCCCCGAAGCATTTGGAAATCAATATCTTCTTCTCCTTCTGGAATCTGCACTAATTGACATTTTATAAATGGATGAAAAGCATATTAGTGGCTGCTCTGAAATCCCTCAAAGCCTGAGAGTCTCCTTCAAGTAGCATCACTGTTTAATATATTGATTGCAAAAGCAGTTAAAGAAATAATAGCTTATCTGGTTTTCCATGATCGGCTAGGCAAGGAGATATAGATCTATTGACTCAATTACAATTCAGTAGATGCCCTTTTGGCAATCGGTTTTCATTGGCGTAATAGCACCATCACTACCCTTTCCAGCTTTCAGAAGCGCTGGGTGGATTTAGTGTTCTTATTTCTTTCCATCTACTTATTTATTTAAATATATAATCCAGCCTAGGGCAGGTAATGACATTTTGCAAGAAAATGAAAATATAAACTATGAGTGGGGAACTGTCAGATTGCATGAAAAGGTATGTATCTGAGAGAACAGAAATTGTGGTGAAGGCAGCGGGGGGGAGATGTTTAATTTCCAAGCATTGAGTAGTCATACTGGTGTTCAGAAAACATTAAACATGTTTTCTCTTAAGTTTATTTTCTCCTTCGGGGAATGGGGGAACTCAAGGGCAGCACATGAAAAACTAATCACCAAAACTGAAGACCCTGAAATGCCTAGGTTAAGTTCATAGCTGGGATGAGAACTACAAAACGTAGATCGAGATGCAACACAGTCAACTCAGCCATGAATCATAGAATCATAGAGTTGGAAAAGATGTCGTGGGCCATCCAGTCCAACCCCCTGCCAAGAAGCAGGAAAATCACATTCAAAGCACCCCCGACAGATGGCCATCCAGCCTCTGCTTAAAAGTCTCCAAAGAAGGAGCCTCCACCACACTCAGCCATGAATCTTGATTTACATATTTAAGAGCACCAATCTTGTCCCACTCTAGTAAAAATGGAAAACATATTTCCTATATCCATTATGGCTCAACACTGTAAGACTAGTCTACTCTATATTCTGTATTTTATTAAATGGATTCTGGAAGCCCAAATTATTGCTGTGAGGCTATTGTATTGTGGACACATCATGAAGTTGCTCAATAAAGTGGAAGACAGTAGGAAAAGAAAAAGACTGTATCAAGATGAATTGACCCCGGGCCTAAGAGCTATGGCTCTTGGAGAATCAAAGAGTTGGAATAGACCATAAGAGCCATCCAGTCCTGTCATTCATAATGTCATTACAAATCAAAGCTCACTTGATGAGAAACAAGAACAAAGTGAAAGGAGGAGAAAGTGACAGATCCTCATTTGGATCACTCCCCAAAATCAGTATGTATGTATGTATATGTATATGTATATGTATATATGTATATGTATATGTGTGTGTGTGTGTATACACACACACACACACACAATGAATTAGCATACCTCTGAATGCAATTCTCTTCCTGAACAGTCTGTCTTGTTCCAAGATGTGTAGTGAATTCTTACCGATAAATCCCCTTTTCTGTTGCAAATCTAAAGATTTCTGGCTGGACATCCCTTGAGAACCAGATGTTTTGGCTTCCTCTTGTTCTGAGTATCTTTTCTATCTCTAATTTCCTATCTTCAACTTTTGCTTTTGACTTCTGGCTTGTCCCTAGCCTCTACTTTGTTCCCCACAGTTCATCTCTGATGTTAAGCCCAGTCTTAAGTCACCCTACTCCATCTGCCAGACCTTTTTATCATTTCCATCACCTTTGACTCTGGGCTAATTGTATAAGCACTGTATTCAATATCTGTTTATTGTATAAGCACTGTATTCACTGGCCATCTTTGCTTTCCCTTTGTGAGACATGCTCCCACAACATTATGGCAACGTCAGTGTCATTTCACTGTGCATAGTAGCCTAAGTAGTCACCAAACAATGAGAATAGGGCAGGGCACTGAGGCAGTTTTCTTCTATAGCACAATAAAACATAATTGAAGGGCAATAATCTTTTTCATTATTCAGCACATCACTACTTGCATAGTTGTAAGATGATGGAGGCAACACTGAAAATGCAAAAGAGAATTTGTGCAAGCAGTAATTCATGGGCCTGCTAGAGTTAATGCTCTAACTATGAATCACCCCAGTTTACAGGGCTATAGCACATTGAGTAGCACACAATTCAGCTCTACATACATAAATGAAGCATATAAATGTACACATTTATCCTTATTAGGTTGTGAAATGTTCTGACTTCTAAAGGTGACAAAATGCACATTTCACAGCTAATGGTGCCCATTTATTCTTTTCCTATGGACTCCAGGCACCGATAGATATAGCATATATCAGTTGTGAAATCGGGTAAAAATGGCTCTTATAATATATTAGTAGCTTTATAAATAAGGATATGTCCTAACTGATTCTGAGTCTCCTGGTAGAGGACAAACAGTATTGTCATGAGAAATTAATGGCCACTATGAATACCAACCACCAGAGGCTGGTAACAATGTATCACAGCCAATCTGGGGGCCCAGTTGGCCAACCTGAGAATACTAGAGGTAGCCTTGAGTGCATTTGCCACATTACAGCCACAAAGTAATAAAAAGATAATGTTCTACATCCTATGGTTAGATCCACCTAGAATAGATCCATGGAATCAATGGGATTCACCCAAATGTTCGCTAATTGATTTAACCAATATGATTTAAAAGAACCAATAGGATTTAGACCTAGTCAAAATTTTAGCCTTTTTCCACATAGCAGATAACCAAATGCTTGCCAGAAGCCAGCAAATAGACAAGGAGGGTAATATCTGAAAGCCCACTTATTCCCATATGACTTCCTCTAATATGACCTCCTTGAATATCCCATTATATTCTATTGTCAGTCTGTTACCAACTATGGAATATACTGGGGGCTGTAGAACTGTCTGCCAAGAAAGGTTCCTTACTATATCATTCCCTGAATGTGGAATGTTAGTAGTGAAAGGAACAACAAAAACAACAATAAATGTATTTCTTACTCCCCTCTCCTTGTGGCTTTAGGAAAGTTACAGCATAGCTAAAATACATAATCATAAGTATTATATAAAACATTATATAAAAATGACAGAGGATGGCTCCATCAATATCAATCACACTGACCTCAACAAAGTGACCAGCTCAAATTTTCACTGGCAACCTACTGTCGGATGCGCATGGGCGTGTAAATACCACATGGATGAAGCGGAGATCAACAACAGGTGTAATGCATGATAAGAAGATCCCAATCCACCTAAAATCAAAAGTGTACAGGAAAGTGGTGGGACCAAATGTTCTATACACTACTACGTGTTGGCTGACAGAACACTGTGGCAATATGGATACTCAGGTGCTCAATGGGTGTTACCCTGAAGGACAGATTCCAAATGATACAGAGCGCTCCATCTCTGAACTTGCTCTGATTGCTGAGAAGTTGAAGGAATCCCATCTGAGATGGTTTGGACATGTGCAACAAAGTGAGAGGGTTCTGTAGTTTAAACTATACTGAATATACAGTAGAAGTTGCAGGTGCCAGGCCATGCGACAGATCTAAAACGTGCTGGCTCAACCATTTGAAAAGTGACTCATAATGAGAGACGCAGCCGATAGGAACAAGTGAAGAACAAGAAGCAAACAAAGAGAGCCTGTGAATTCGTGGGACAAACACTAGGCCTTTGGGTAATCTGGCAGACTGACAAGGACAATGATGACTAAAGCTTTGGAAACGGACTATGATAAGCGGAATGAATTTATTAATTATGGATTTGGCGAAACAATGGCCATCAGGCTGGCTTTTTATTGTATTAATGTAATGTTTTAACTGTTTATAATTATTGTTACTATGTATTTTATTGTGTTGAATTGTAGGCTTCTAACCGCATTCCGGTTGGAAGCTGCCTTGAGTCCGCCTTAGGGGTTGAGAAGGGCGGGGTAGAAGTTCCCGAAATAAATAAATAAATAGGAAGAGGGAAACTAAAATGATCAAGGGTCTGGAGAACAAGCCCTACGAGGAACAGCTTAGGGAACTGGGCATGTTTAGCCTGAAGAAGAGAAGGCTGAGAGGAGATATGATAGCCATGTATAAATATGTGAGAGGAAGCCACAGAGAGGAGGGAGCAAGCTTGTTTTCTGCTTCCTTGCAGACTAGGACGCGGAACAATGGCTTCAAACTACAAGAGAGGAGATTCCATCTGAACATTAGGAAGAACTTCCTGACTGTGAGAGCCGTTCAGCAGTGGAACTCTCTGCCCTGGAGTGTGGTGGAGGCTCCTTCCTTGGAAGCTTTTAAGCAGAGGCTGGATGGCCATCTGTCAGGGATGATTTGAATGCAATATTCCTGCTTCTTGGCAGGGGGTTGGACTGGATGGCCCATGAGGTCTCTTCCAACTCTTTGATTCTATGATTCTATGATTCTAAGAAGAAGAAGAAGATGAAGATTATATAATGTTTCCTTCTTCTCTGAACTCTTGATGGGCAGCTAAAAACATTCCTAATGTGGTCCTTGAAACTGCTTCTCTATTTTAATTGATGGGTTTTAAATTTATTAAGGAGCATTTTAGTTCAAAGCAATCTATGTACTGCTTTAAATATTTTTATCTATTATTAATCACCTTGGGAAGCCTGAGAGTTACTGTATAAATGCTTTAAATAGCCATCCCAATGTTCCCACCAACTATGAGTGGTAGTACTATTAAGTTTTATTCACTGAACAAAAAAACTTTTGTGCTGAGCACAGCTCTCCAAGTTCACACAAGCACTCAGCTACTGGAGCTGTTATGGTCCATACTTTCAAGATCAATTGTTTAGGTAATGTGTCTTTCATACAGTACTCATGTTGTTGTTAGTTCCAACTTTACCATCACCATGAAGCTGGTGGAGCTAAATTCCAGATTTATCTGTTGGCTGGAGTGAATATGTGGAATCCGTGGAAGGAAAGAGGGAGGGAGAGAAGGAGGGTGAGAGAATTAACAGAATAGAAAGAAAGGAAGTTGTTGTATTGCCATTTCTGGGGGAAAAAATCTCCCAAACTTCTGAAAAATTCACGTACAGAGCTCTGCCCCCAAATCTGAGTAAACCGACCCCCTCTCACTTGTGAATGTGGCTTAGAATTTAAGTGGGCTTTTCTATCTTTGTTTGAGAGGACACAGGAGCTCCTGGTTGCTTAGTGCTGAAACAGAAAGCTCAATTAAACAGTGTTTGAATTTATTCAGCATGAACTGCTTTGTGTTTGTAATTTGTGCACGATTGGTAATATCACCACAGAGATGGTTGAATTATCTCCTTGGAGAAACCTGATAGTGCCTGCTGCCCCACTTTCTAAACGTACAGTACTTTCACTGTTTCAAAATCCTGAATACACATTGATTCCATTGGAAAGATGTCAACTGACACCTGACTACATTCAGGTTAGTCCAAGAGTCTGTCTTTTAAAAAGATTTTTATACAGATGATCATCCCAATAAAAAAGAAAGGAAGGAAGAAGAAAGAAGAAGAGAAGATAAAAAATAGCATCTATATTCTGCTAATTCAGAATATAGATGCAAATAATGACTGTATTAGAACACAAACAAAATGCATTTAATTGCATATGTACATTCCCAGGTGCTATTGTCATCATTAGCCATATATTTAACTTCCTTGTCCTTTAATACTAAGACATGTGATTGATTTTTGGTCTAATTATTTCCAGATACCCTTGGTACTCAATCTAATATCTCCCTTTTTGTTCTTTGTTACTAGTTTTCCAGTGATGTCTGAAAATTCCCAGGCTGACTTGGAGGTTAATGCAGTTTGGCAGTTTATCTTGCATGGTTGTTAGACCTCAGGGGATGAGGTTTCACATATCTTCACAAAGTGTGAATCTGGAAGACACAGCCTCCAGCTTTTCACAGATAAAAACCAGGACATATGCAATAAGGAACAATCCAGGTGTTCCTTATTGGGGGGCAAAAGTAGCACTTTACTTTTGCCAAATCCTACTGGGAAGGGTACATTTCTTCCTGCTCCTCTGCCCTTGAAGAGTGCAAACTACTTTTGCACCTTTAATTCAGTTTGAACCAGTGTAAGTAATTGAAAAACAGAGGGGAAAAGAGAGGGCCCATCCAGACAGACCCAAAAACTGGGACCTGCCTCGGTTTTTACTGGAAGTATTCAAGCAATGCCTCCGGTAAGACTAATTAATTTGGGACAACCCAAGCTTTCCTTGGTTTATCCCAAATTACTTAGATACCCAATTAGATCTGGGTCTTCCTGAAAGGACCAGGACTAATGGGATATTAGTCCTATGGAGATTCGCCTCCAGGTAGTTCCGGGACTACCCAGGGGTGAGTCCCAATTAGCCCCCAATTTTCCTCTAAAAGTTAAAGAAAAGGTACCATAACTTTCCTCTTTGTGACCTCCTGGTGCAAGGAAATTACATGCAAGGAGACCAGGGGCTATGTGGAAGAGGTGGGATTTTTATCCTCACCCCTCTGATCTCCTCAGGTGTCATTTCCTCATGCCAGGAGGGGGCAAGGAGGAAAGGTATGGGAACAAGGTACCCTTTCTTTAACTTTTAGGGAGAAATTTGGGGTGACTTCAAGGTGACTTTATGCCATCCCAATTTCAAGGTGACTTTATGCCATCCCAATTTCAATTGGGATAGCATGTAGCCAACCCCGCACCCCCAGAAAGCCCGGTTTTTTGGTTGGGACATGGGGATTGGGCCCTTCCACACAGCCATATAACCCAGAATATCAAGGCAGATAATCCACAATGTCTACTTTGAACTGGGGTATCTGAGTCCACACTGCCATATAATCCAGTTCAATGTGGATTTTATACAGCATGAAAGGGGCCACTAAAATCCGCATCAATGTAGGTTATTTAAACCTGCATCAGCACAGATTTTGATCCTGTGTGAAAACACTCTGAGAAGAGGAGACAGTTGCTAGGATATTTCCAAAGTAGCTGACAGATAGCAGAGGATTAATCTGGACTGCTGTGACAGTGGGTATGGGATTTGACAGCTAACCACAACAGTGCCAAGTGGCCAAAGTGTCTTGTGGATTTGACTGTGGCATGCATGGGGAGAGGATTACAGGAAGCTCAAATAATTGTTTAACCATGCCTTCCAGAATTCAGTTATCATACCTTCTGAGTCAATATTTCCTACTGTTTAACTCACTGGATGAATGACAAAAAATGTTGTCTACAGTAACTTTCAGTAATTCATGCATGACATCATAGTTTAGAACAGCAGTTTCAATGTGCAATCCTCTATGTGCTGCTAAACTATAGCTGCCTTCAGTCCTAGCAAGTGTACCTGTGGTGAGGAATGCTTGGAGTTGCCATCCAGTGACATTATTATTATTATTATTATTATTATTATTATTATTATTAAACTTTATTTGTACCCCTCTAGCATCTCCCGAAGGACTCGATGCGGCTTACAAAGGCCAAGGTCTCAACAACACAATAGCATAGCAATACAATTCAAAGCAAATCAAAAACATTAAAGCAATAACAGTAAAAACAACAAAATAATACAGCATAACACAATAAAAACAGGGCCGGGCCAAGTAATGGGTACAGATTAAAAAGTACTGGATGTGAAAGGTGATCTATCGGATTTCAAGGACGTGCAGTGTGCAAAGAATCTTAAAGTTCTGATAAAGTGCTTCTGGGACTCTAATAAAGTGCTTACTGGAGTTTTCCTATTCTGGAAAGGCACATCGGAACAGCTAGGTCTTCAAATTCTTCCTAAAGACTGCCAGTGTGGGGGCCTGTCTAATGTCTTGGGGGGGTGTTCCAAAGTCGGGGGGCCACCACAGAGAAGGCCCTGTCCCTCGTCCCCACCAAACGCGCCTGCGATGCAGGTGGGATCACGAGCAGGGCCTCTCCGGATGAACAAAGAGAGCACGTAGGTTCATAAACGGAGATGTGGTCACACAGGTAGGATGGTCCCAAACCGTTTAGGGAGATGTGGTCACGCAGGTAGGATGGTCCCAAACCGTTTAGGGCTTTGTAGGTAAGCACCTGCACCTTGAATTGGGCTCGGAAAATAAACGGCAGCCAATGGAGCTCCTTAAACAGGAGGGTTGACCTCTCTCTGTAAGGATCCCCAGTTAACATGCTGGCCACTGCCCGTTGAACTAGTTGGAATTTCCGAGCCGTTTTCAAGGGCAGCCCTACGTAGAGCGCATTACAGTAGTCCAGTCTAGAGGTGACCAAGGCATGGACCACCCCGGCCAGATCAGCCTTTGCGAGGTACGGTCGCAGCTGGCATACAAGTCTCAATTGTGCAAAGGCCCTCCCGGACACCGCCAACGGCTGAGCCTCAAGCGTAAGTGATGAATCCAGGAGGACTCCCAAGCTGCAGACCTGTGACTTCAGGGGGAGTGCAACCCCGTCCAGAACAGGTTGCCACCCTATACCCCGATCCGGTTTACGATCGACCAGGAGGACCTCTGTCGTGTCGGGATTGATCTTCAGCTTGTTTGTCCTCATCCAAATAGCCACAGCGGCCAGGCACTTGTCCAGCACTCGAGAATTTATTATTTATTTATTTATTTACTTTGCTTCTATACCGCAGTTCTCAGCCCGAAGGCGACTCACCGCAGTTCACAACACACAAAAACAGCAAAAATTCAATGCATCAATATAAAAACAGTTAACGACCTAATCTAATACACAGTTAATACACAACTACTATAATAACCATTCACTAGCGTCTCATCACTAAAAACACAATCCAGATTCGTCATCCATTGTTCCATTCCTATGTCATCATCGATCATTGTACTAATTATTCAAACGCCTGCGCAAATAACCAGGTCTTTACTTTTTTGCGAAATACCATTAAAGATGGTGCCAATCTAATGTCTGAAGGAAGGGCGTTCCACAGCCGGGGAGCCACCACCGAGAAGGCCCTATCTCTCATCCCCACCAGCTGAGCTTGTGAGGCCTCCCCGGAAGATCTCAAAGTTCTGGTGGGTTCATAGGCTGAGATGCGGTCGGATAGGTAGCTTGGGCCTCCTTGGAGTTAGGTGGAAATGAGTAATAGAGTTGTGTGTCATCTGCATAGAGATGGCACCCAACTCCAAAACATCTCTGAGTCCACATGGTTCCTAAACTTGCTTTAATATCTGTACTTTAAGATTCACTTGCTGGGAAGGTTGATCATCTGCTCATGATTATATCCTTATGACTCAATGCCAGGGTAGTAAGAAGATGTATTCATTCCTGGGTATTCAATTAAGCAAACCTGGCTGTGAACAGCAATCTTTTTTGAACAGGGGAGCATATTGTGTGCTGTGTGGAGAAACCTAATGGCCCTTTACTGGAGGAAGGTGTGAATTATAAGGTCATCTTATCAACTACCACCGCCAGAAATAGAAGATATATGAAGATGTCTAATTGAAATGAGTTTGTCCGGTATGCCCGGTTTTTGCAGCAGTGTGTCTAGTTATAGAATGTTTACTAAAGGTCAGAGTATCCTCAGACATTAAGCCAAAGGATAAATGTAAGTTACAGAAGTGACAAATTAAACCCTGGCCATGAGGGATGGCTAATTCACTAGTAGAGCCATAAATGTTTAGTGCTTTGGGATGGCCTCCTTGATGGAAATTTCTAGACAAATGCTTTGGTCTTCACCCATAAAATTAGAAAGATTGACTCCAGGGAAAACCACCTACTACACCCAAGATGAATTGCTGAGCTCCAAAGCAGCCTTTAGTCACAGTGTTGGATTTTATTGTTTTCTTATCTAGGCTACTAAAGCACCTTTCCCACAAGCTGAAAGTTCCTTTACATCAATTAAAGTGTAGTTCTTTGAGTGCCTTTTTTGTGTTTTTTGCACCTAACTGAGGAAGGAAGCAGGAAAAAATCTATATCTGATCAACTGCAATTTAGGTCTGAGATAAACTAGAACTGAGATAAGCACCAAAGCAAATACCCTCCATTTGCAAAATCAAAACCTCAATAGCTTGTTAGTACCTGTATTTTTCTCACTTTTGGTTCTGCATGTTTATAGCAGTTTTTTTCCCATTTTTATGTCTCCTGATTGTGGAAGTTCAGTATTCAGGGAAGTTTAGGTGTGAGTAAAACTCATTTAGAGTTTGTTTTCCAAAAAGGGATTGGAGGAGCCACCCATCGCCTACGTTTTATTTTCTTATTTTATTTTATTTTGTGTTGTGAGCCTTCTCTATTGTTTTCCTATCAGATAGGACACTCACTAACCTTTGCCTTCTTGTCTTCTTGGAATATCTTTTAGTTGCAATGTCTTTCAGGTTTTGTAGTCTTCAAACACCTATTTTCATACACCTGCGTTTCATTTTAGGCCGCACTGAACACCGAGAGGCAGTAAGTTGTAGATATTATAACTAAGGTGATGTAGTGGTTTAAATGTTCATCTAGGATCTCCACTTTGAGAATCAAACCCATCGGATGACCTTCGGCAAGTCATACACTTTCAGCATAATAAGAAGAAAATGGCAATCTCTTGAGAATACATTTTATCAAAACAACTCTAGAATAGGGCCACCACTACTCAGAATTGAATTGAAAGCACATGAGAATGACTCATGGAAGCTATATAATCATCCATCTATCACTGTTCAGGGATAAGCAAATTAAGGCCATATGGTGGCCCCTAAACCTATTTCTCAAAAGCCCTCAAAGTCTCAAAGTTGGTATGGTTTTCAGGCATTTCATTCTGAAGCTCCCCCAACTCTGAATTGATTCCCTAAATAAGTGTAGCCAGACTGGCATTTAAATTGGCACCGGGACTGTGGTGGACAGCTGCACTAAGATCACTACTGACTGAAGGGTCATGAGTTCGAAGCCAGCCCGGGTTGGAGTGAGCTTCCAACCAATTTGTGTAGCTTGTTGTCGACCTTTGCAGCCCGAAAGACAGTTGCATCTGTCAAGTAAGAAATTAAGGTGCCACTTATGTGGGGAGGCTAATTTACAAGGCCATAAACATCTCCAGCAAGTATGCAAAGAATGAGGAAATACTTAATCAGTGTCACAAATGGACGGTGAAGTGAAAGCTCCCCCGGTGACAAGAATACCCTCATGAAAAAGCTGGATTGTTAAATAGACTTTGAGTATCTGTCTATATATGTTGTATGTCTATGACATTAAATGTTTGCCATGAATATGTACATTGTAATCTGCCCTGAGTCCCCTGCAGGATGAGAAGGATGGAATATAAATACTATAAATAATAATCAACTCTAGGTGCAAAACAGCACAATCCTGTCTTGAGCAGAGGAGGGGCAGGGTTACCAGATTTTATTTCGGAGGAGACATCAGTAATGTTAATACCTAATAGATCTTCACATTCAGATGATATACTATTGGGATATATCCTTCATCTTTCAAATCTCAAGTTTCAGTTGCATGATGTGGAGTGGATGGGGAGATCTATTGCTGATTCTGTTCTTGCCACCACAGTGGTGACACAACAGCTGTTTAGGAAGAGGACAGAAGCAATTGAACATTGGAATTTGGAATTTGGTGGGTTAGTTACTTTCCTACCAACAGACAAATATTTAAATATTCGCTTCATGTTCCAAAATTTGTTCAGGCTTATAGTCCCATACAGAATCTACTCTGGTAATCCTAAGAGTAGATGATGTGGTACAAACAATTCTAACCATCATGCATAGCTGATCCAAAACCAGAGGCCAAGGAATGGCTTCTAGCTATTCCATTAAGTATTGTGCATTAAGTACCAACCACAGTTGCTCACAGATTTTGCTCATCCCGCTCCCCCTCATATTCTGTAGAGGAGGGGATTTTGCTTCCTTCCAACAAATGGAGAGTGGTAAAGTAGTCCCAGCTGGGATTTGAAAAGGATGGGGCCAGCGTAATTATGTTTCCCCATCCTGCTCTCCATTCTGAACTCACTTTTGATACACCTTCCTGCTCTTTAACAGTTTACTTTATAGGTCAACAATAGGCCAGATAGGAACTCCCCCCTATGTTCTGGGGAGGGGGGTTGCCTACTCTACACTGCTTAATCCAAGGCTATTTGGGTGAGTGGGCCATAAATAGGTATCATGCAGAAAAACAGGGATATGTTTACATCCCAGTGTGCACCTAAAGCACCCCTTTGCAATGCAGGTCATGAACAGGAATCCTCACATCCATAAGTTACTACAGGAAATACAATTGCTTTTATTATGTGGATCCTCTTTGCCAGTGTGATGTCTCTTTGTTGTTGTTGTTCATTCGTTCAGTTGTTTCCAACTCTTCATGACCTCATGGACCAGCCCATGCCGGAGCTCCCTGTCGGCCGTCACCACCCCCAGCTCCTTCACAGTCAGTCCAGTCACTACAAGGATGCCATCCATCCATCTCGCCCTTGGTCAGCCCCTCTTCCTTTTTCCTTCCTTTTTCCTTGTCTTCTCTAAGCTTTCCTTTCTTCTCATGATGTGGCCAAATGATGTGATGCCTCTACACTTCACTATTTTATTGAGATTGGTCATTGCTCTCCTCCCAAGAAGTAAACATCTTCTGAGATACTTTAGGACAGAGAATGATTTTCATATGTCATACCACCTCACCCCCCCCCCCCAAAATACAGCAGGTTAAATCAGTGTTCACCTTTTTATTTTTGATGTGCTCCTTTACCCCCCAAACCCCAATTTGGAAATGGGAAAACTTTTTATCATAATTTCCTTCTGATCAGTTATACACCCTACCTATGACTCCCATTAGTGGAGACTTGCATTTGTGGGCAGAAACTTAGAATGTCATTAAACTAGATGGCTGGCAGATTTACCCTCTATAGTGAGCTACATATTATAACAAAAGCTGCATAAATTGGAATTTATCTCATTAGAGGAATTTAAC
The DNA here is from genome assembly GCF_037176765.1 of Anolis sagrei. NCBI lineage: Eukaryota > Metazoa > Chordata > Lepidosauria > Squamata > Anolidae > Anolis > Anolis sagrei. The sequence continues at coordinate 11,124,257 of NC_090025.1, read as the reverse complement.
ACCATCAAAATAATGGCACTGATTTTTCTTTGGAGACCTCTGTTGCCTTTCGATGTCGCTTGCCTTAATTAAAAAAAATGCTATCAGGTTGGCAGTAAATTCTGCAATGAGTGACTTAGAAAACTGTACAGGCTGTGTAGAAGCTAGGAGTGTGTGTGTGTGTTATCAACAAAAACATACTTGACAGAAAGTATAATGGGCAACTTGCAATTCAGGAAACTTTAAACACAGAAAAACGTTTAAGCTCAGCAGCAGAGAGTAGTTTTATTTGCATCAGACTTGCTTACTGTAGCTAAGGTTAACTATTGCAATTTACATTTCTGTAACACCATCAAGAGCAAGAATATGAGCGCTCCACAGGGGGAATTCCATTTGCAAGTCTTGTTTTCCCTGCTCTGAGCAGTAAATTACTCCTGCTTGAATTGCAGTCAGTTTTCTCGGGACTGGCACTTTTCTGAAAAAGCAACAAAACATCCAAGGTAGCAGTGGGGAGGAATACACAAGTCTTGCAGAAGTTTGATTCGCTTATAGGAAGATAAGGCAAAGTGTGTCTCAATTATTGAATGTGGTCCCTGAGTTCCACTGATGTGATCCCTGAAGTCCCTCATCTTTTTTTAAAGGTGCAATTTGGGGGACAGATTTTGCCCCAAACTTCTTTGGAAAGGCCTCCCTGCCCAAATGGGAAAACAAGTCAAAGTTCCCCTCTTCCACAGGCATACAGAACCCCTAAATACCATTTTCCCCCCTCTGGAAAATGGAAAAAACTATTTGATGCAACTTCGGACTCCATCATCCCCGGTTGAGATTCCCTGCCTCCCCACTCCTATACAAGGCTCCTTTTCCTTTCTTTTCCCCTTCCCTATGAAGCCCTTTGCATGTATCCCCAATCCCTGGGTCAACCCCAAGCCACCCAAAGCTCTGGGTCATTGCTTCCCTCGGGATGCGTTGGTCAGTGGATAAAGGGCCCCTTATGTGTGTGTTTAATGTTATTGTGTTTTATAATTTTATATACATAACTCTTTGGAGTATAGAATCATAGAATCAAAGAGTTGGAAGAGACCTCATGGGCCATCCAGTCCAACCCCCTGCCAAGAAGCAGGAATATTGCATTCAAATCACCCCTGACAGATGGCCATCCAGTCTCTGTTTAAAATCTTCCAAAGAAGGAGCCTCCACCACACTCCGGGGCAGAGAGTTCCACTGCTGAATGGCTCTCACAGTCAGGAAGTTCTTCCTTATGTTCAGATGGAATCTCCTCTCTTGTAGTTTGAAGCCATTTTTCCACATCCTGGTCTGCAAGGAAGCAGAAAACAAGTTTGCTCCCTCCTCCCTGTGGCTTCCTCTCACATATTTATACATGGCTATCATATCTCCTCTCAGCCTTCTCTTCTTCAGGCTAAACATGCCCAGCTCCTTAAGCCACTCCTCATAGGGCTTGTTCTCCAGACCCTTGATCATTTTAGTCGCCCTCCTCTGGACACATTCCAGCTTGTCAATATCTCTCTTGAATTGTGGTGCCCAGAATTGGACACAATATTCCAGGTGTGGTCTAACCAAAGCAGAATAGAGGGGTAGCATGACTTCCCTAGATCTAGACAATATGCTCCTATTGATGCAGGCCAAAATCCCATTGGCTTTTTTTGCCGCCACATCACATTGTTGGCTCATAGAGCCACCTTGGTAACATTTCTCTGTCACACCATCACCCAGATTTCCTCTTGTGTCCTCTGGGACATCACTCCAACAGTGGACTCAAACAACCATCATCTCCAGGAACAAAAGAACTGGCTGGGCAAAGGATTTCCAGACCCTGAATTGGGCCAACCTTCTTTTGTGCCAGCCACATGGACAAAGGACTCACAATCACCCAGGCATCTTCCCTGGAATTTGGTGAAGCTTTGCTGCTGTTCTTCCTGATTGCCATACCCCTTTCCCAAGGATAGACCATCTAATCCTATCACCCTGAACAATATAGTGAAATGGAACACAATGGACACTAGTGACATGGGCAGTTGGGCACTAGACTCACACATTGAGGACTCAGAGGACCATTGTTGTTGTTCATTTGTTCAGTCGTTTCCAACTCTTCGTGACCTCATGGACCAGCCCATAAGGTCAGGGCTCCCTGTCGACCATCACCACCCCCAGCTCCTTCAAGTTCAATCCAGGATGCCATCCATCCATCTTGCCCTTAGTCGGCCTCTCTTCCTTTTTCCTTCCTTTCCCCCCAGCATAATTGGCTTCTCTAAGCTTTCCTGTCTCCTCATGATGTGGCTAAAGTACTTCATCTTTGCCTCTACTATTCTTCCCTCCAATGAGCAGTCGGGCTTTATTTCCTTAAATATGGACTGGTTGGATCTTCTCACAGTCCAAGGCACTCTCAGAACTTTTCTCCAACACCACAGTTCAAAAGCATTGCTCAGCCTTCCTTCTGGTCCAGCTCTCACATCCGTAGGTGACTATGGGGAATATCATTGCTTTTACTATGCGGATCTTCGTTGCCAGTGTGATGTCTCTACTCTTCAGAGAAGACCATTACACAAACAATAAAGCCTGTGGGACCCGATGGCCCCTCTTTGTTTGTCTTGAGGTTGAGACATGGTAATCCATTCACAAAACTGTCTCCTTTTGTTCTACTGGTCACCTGCCCCCCCCCCCCCCCTGTCAGGCATTGGAGAACAGGAATCAGCATTGGAAATGGGGAATACTCTCTGAGTGGCTGCTGGAGGCTTCCACCCCTCCACGTGGAGGGAACCCTCCCAGCTGTTTGCGATATCAATACTGGCTCCATCAATCAGCACAAAGCTGGCCCCTGTGGGGTGGTTGCGCAAAAAACAAAAACCGTACTGTATAAAATGTATGTTTTATTCTTGCAAAACATGTCAGCTTCTTTGAGCAGCTTACCACTGGCTGTCATCCTTTTCAGCCGGATCGAATAGAATATCTTGGTGGCTTCTGCTTCAACTGGTGAGACTTCTTTGTTTGGGAACTTTGGGTTTTAGTTTTAAGCCTTGCCAGGCACAGACTCAATTTCCGCATTCCAGATCTCACTATGCATGAACTGCCCTAAACCGCTCGATAATACCTGAAAGTGGATTCAGTATTTTAATTTTCTTTCTCAAACTTCTTTCTGAGAAGGGAAAAAAATAGATATTTGGGATGGATGCGAAAGACCCAATTGGAAAATGTTTTGGTTGTATTTGCAATGCTTGAAATTGCTGAGACTTTCAGCATTTTCCTTTTTTTCCAGAAGCCAGATAGGTGCAATTCCTTTGCCAGGCATAATTAGTGAGGTTATTTCATACTGATTTGCATTTCCACTTTCTTTTGGAGTATCCTCTGCTAAACCGCGATGTTTTGCTTCCTTCTTGTTAATAGTTCTCTCTGTCTTCCTTGAGCGAGGAGCATTAATGTCTGCAGCTACAAGAGATTTTGCTTTGTTACAAATGATGCCCAGTCTATTAGCAACTAGTCATTTGTGCAGCTAACAGCTACTGTGACATATAATCACCAGCCAGCTGTTTCCCACCAAGGAAACAACATCCTTTCTACTTTACTATTAGGGAGGGAAATGGTGCACAGCTATAATGTTGTTTCTTCTGGGCCATTTTTTCCACTGGCTAAAACATGTGCTTTCTTTCTCCATTTTGTGTAAAAGAGGAGTAAGAAAGAATGCAATAATAATATTTCCAGATTTATCTTTAACAAACATATTGCTGACAGGCAGGGGAGTACAGCTATGGGGGAATTCCCAGTGGTGCAATGGGTTAAACCCTTGTGCCAGCAGGAGTTCGAATCTGGGAAGAGTGGGTTGAGCTCCCTCTGTCATCCCCAGCTCCATGTGTGGGGACATGAGAGAAGCCTCTCACAAGCATGGTAAAACATCAAACATCCGGGCGTACTCTGGGCAACATCCTTGCAGACAGCCAATCCTCTCACACCAGAAGCAACTTGCAGTTTCTCAAGTCGCATCTGACACGAAAAAAAAGGAAGTTCAAAATGAAAGTATTGCCCCTTCCCTCGTCCAAATAATAATTCTGCCCCAATGATTTTTTTTTCATTCTGTACTAACATTTCTAACAAAATACCATTTTAGCCTTGGTATTTAACTACAGTTTATGCATTCAAACAAAGGGGGCAGAAATGACTAAGGGAATGTAAATACACTAAATATAACAACCCTAGATCTGAATGGTTCTCAGTTTTTAACTTTCTGCAAAGTTATACATTTGTTAATTTTTATGGAAGGGGGACAGAATTCCTATTTGTGTGGCCAATGCATTTATTTCTCCATTCCTGAAGCTACACCTTTGCTAGTTGCTAAAAATCTACCACACTCTGAAGCAGACTTTTCCAAATTGTGTGTCACAATACATTGTGTAATCAATTGCAAACATAACAAGAAATGACAAAAAAATCTTGGAAATGTATACTATTATCTTACAAATCATAAGGTAAAGGTTTCCCCTGACATTAAATCTGGCCATATATGACTCTAGGGCAGTGGTTCTCAACCTGGGGTCCCCAGATGTTTTTGGCCTACAACTCCCAGGAATCCCAGCCAGTTTAGCAGCTGTTAGGATTTCTGGGAGTTGAAGTCCAAAAACATCTGGGGACCCCAGGTTGAGAACCACTGCTCTGGGGAGTGGTGCTTATTTCCATTTCTAAGCCAAAGATTTGGTGTTGTCTGTAGACACCTCCAAGGTCATGTGGTCAGCATGACTCCATGGAGTGCTGTTACCTTCCCACAGAAGCGGTACCTATTGATCTACTCACATTTGCATGTTTTCGAACTGCTAGTTTAGTAGAAGCTGGGCCTAACAGTCTGAGCTCACACCGCTCCCCAGATTTGAACCACCAACCTTTAGTTAGCAAGTTCAGCCGCTCAGCAGTTTAATCCACTGCACCACCAGGAGGCCCTCCCATAAGTCATATATTTTTATAAATATAAATGAAAGGAAAGCTTTTCATGAGACACGTTGTGTTTCCATACGTTTCTTTATTACAATTTATTTATCTGTCTGTATCTTTTATAAGGGATTGGTTTAACCTCCAGTTTGCTAGTAAAACTACTGTGTTTTGTATGCCTCAGAAGTTTCTCACTAGCATGAAGTGTTTTGAAAGCTCTGCTCTAAACAGTGCTTGCAGTCTGACTCACCTCCCCCCACCCATCCACACACACACACACACACCTGGTTGACTCAAAGTACTAGAAGTTGGAATACTATAATTACTAACATTTCACAGACGAAACATGGGGCATTCAAAACCAAGATGTGATGAAGATGTTTAAAATATTAATGAAGAAGAAAATGCAAGCTGGAAGAGGCTATAGCTGTTCACTTATTTACTGAACCCAACAGCAAAAGCAAACTTCTCTCTTTTCTTCCCTGATGAGTTACAGTAGAGTCTTGCTTATCTGATGTTCGCTTATCCGGCATTCCATTTTATCCGACGCTCTTATCCAATGCACCCCCCTTTCCTCCAACATTTCTCTTTCAATTAAAGGAGTGCTCACCAACTCTCTCTCCATTCCCAATAAGTGAAAAAGGCAAGACGAGGAGGAGGAGGAGGAGGAGGAGGAGGAGGAGGAGGAGGAGGAGGAGGAGGAGGAGGAGGAGGAGGAGGAGAGGGGAAAAAGAGGCAGGACTGGAAGCATCCTTCCCTCTGTGATTCCACGTTCCTCTTCCGCATCTGGGCACTTCCTGCTGGGCTGCTCTTGTCCTGAGGCATTGCCTTGCCTTAACCTTTTGAATCTCTGTTGTTAATATTCTAGGTGTCTAGCACCATGTCAGACTGATAATAATAGGACACTCCATATTATCTGACATTTTCATTTATCCGACATTCTGTCAACCCGTTTATGTCAGATAAGCAAGACTCTACTATAATAGCCACCTTGAATTCCATTTTGAGGGGAAATGTAAGTTGCAGATCCAATCAATCAGTGAATAAATGAACAAGATGCAAACTATTTTTGCACTTTGAATTCAGTGTGCAAGACCTGAAATAACCTAAAGATAATAATGAAAAGTGGGAGGAAAGAGTAACTGGGATACTTTAGAAGCAGCTGAAGTGAGTTGACAGATGATTAATGAGGATTATCTCTGTCAAATTGGGATAGTTGCAGAGTATGGAATGCTAGTATTACAGAATTATGAGTTAAACACTGATAGTTTTTGATGCACTGCACAAATATTAAAAACATGCTGGGAGCAGACACAGGGCAAAAAAGGAAAAATGGAATGGGAAAGGAAGAGGAAAGAAAGTTTGGAGTACAGGTTAAGTAGCTCTTATCCAAAAACCTTGGTACCAGAAATAGTTGTTTTGGTGTTCCACAGATTTTGGAATACCTGTGTTTGCATAAACTAATATGCTAATTAGATATCTTGGAGGTGGAGCCCAAGGCTAACATGAAATCCATGTATGTTTCATATACATTTTATGCACATAAAGTGAAAGTATTTTTCTGCTGTCGCACGCCGACCCTGTGCATAAGACTGTAGACAGGACATAAATTCCGTGTACCCAACGGGACGCCGGGGCTGCCTCAGATTAAAGGCCCTTGGATTTCCTTAAAACAGAGTCTTTAGATTGCTTAAAAGTTCAACAATGTTCTTTATTATTGCTGAAAACAAACAGGTACTTTAAAGCTTTCTTAACAGTCTATTGGCGCTCTCAATCTTGTCCACAGGGAACAGGCACTATCTTCATAACTGTAACTAATGGGGAAATCCTTAACTTATAATCTGGGCAGTCTGTCTTTGCCTTGGTTGGCATGGAGCCCCTACACCCAGTATCAACTGCTTCTGGCTTCCGCGAGTAATCCTTACCAAGCAGAGCTTTGTAGACTTCCAGGGAAAAAGGAGTTCAGGTTTCCGTGATGACTGACTGAAGTCCCTCAGCAAAGGAGCTGTAAGGCTATATAATCTTCGGCCAAGCTATGGGATGTATAACCCCAGCCAAGCTGTAGAAAACGAAGCTTTCTACAGGAGCTCTTGGTATTATGTCCTGCACTGAAAGCTTATCTGTGTGGACTGAACCCGAACTGTCTCCTATTCCCTCCAAAACCCAAAAAGAAGGCGGGACCAGGGAAGCTAACTATAATTGACACGTGGCTTGCCCTATGATTGCAGCCAAAAGAAGCCACCTATCTGCAGAGTCCCTGAAACTTAGGACTACAACAAACATTCAATGCAAAGCAAACAAAATTGGAGCTCCTGGTGCAGTTGTACCTGCACAATTTTATACAAAACTGTAATAATCTTGGGTAGTTGTGAGTTTTCCGGAAGCATTCTCTTCTGATGTTTCAAAATGTTCTGCGTGAAACAAAGACTGTGTCCACTGAAACATCAGAAAGCAAAAGTGTCAGTTTCTCAGCCACATGTGGATAAATTTGGTTTTGGCAGTATTTTTGGATATGTGAATTTTGGAGAATGGATGCTCAGCCTGAGTCTGTATCTTCAATGGATGATGGAAGGAGACAGTTGATCATCTTCCTTGATATATTATCTCTCTAGAAGGAAGGGAATACGTCTTATTAGACCTCCCAATGTCCTGGAGAATGACAGGATACTCTGTATTCCTAAATAATACTAGCAGTTGAATCAGAATGCTCTTTTTGGAAGGAAAGGGAAACTCTACCAGCTCCTTGTGGTATCTCTTTTGCATTTCATCCTCTTTTCTCACCCCTCCCGCCCCACCATCTCAAGGTAAGCACTGAGCAGAAACCTTTGCAAAGCATTTGTTATTTTATTTATCTTGTTCAAGTGAAACTAAACAGAATCCCTGGAAGACTAGAGCTTGAATTTTAACTGCTAAGGCACAGGATTTATGTTCAGGTGCCCAGAAGAAACACTCAGAAGGATAGTCCTGGTGGATGATTTACGAGGTCTCGTTCTCTGGAATCTACCAATGCAATTTGTATGGATGGGCAAGAATTATAGCAGTGTCCAGTCTTGAATTTAATTGGCCGGTGCTAAACGCATTACCTTAATGAACAATCAGTGGGAGATAGAAAGTAGAGTGTGGAGGGATATTGAACACAGACAGAAAAGGACAAACACAGAGAAAGGTGAGAGCTGGGTCTATTATTTAATATGCTTAATAAACATATTAAAATTAAGTTGGCTCTTTGCATCCACAGATCTTTACCCACTCATCTAAGGTTTGGAGGTATCCTACCCCTTCCCCTGGCCAAAAACAAATCAAAAAAGCAAACTTTAATTTGGCCATTTTATATAAGGGAAACTATTTTACAACTATGCTGCATCTAATGCAGTGGTTCCCAACCTTCCTAATGCCACGACCCCTTAACACAGTTCCTCGGGTTGTGGTGACCCCCAACCATAACATTATTTTCATTGTTGCTTCACAACTGTAATTTTGCTACTGTTATGAATTGTCATGTAAATATCCAATATGCAGGATGTATTTCCATTCACTGGACCACATTTGGCACAAATATCCGATACACCCAAATTTGAATACTAGTGGGGTTGAGCGGGGATTGATTTTGTCAATTAAGAGTTGTAGTTGCTGGGATTTATAGTTCATCTACAATCAAAGAGCATTCTGAACTCCACTAATGATGGAATTGAACCAAACTTGGCACACAGAACTCCCATGACCAACAGAAAATACTGGAAGGGTTTGGTGGGCATTGACCTTGAGTTTTGGAGTTGTAGTTCACCTACATCCAGAGTGCACTGTGGACTCAAACAAGGATGGATCTGGACCAAACTTGGCATGAATACTCAATATGCCCAAATGTGTACACTGATGGTGTTTGGGGAAAATAGACCTTCACATTTGGGAGTTGTAGTTGCTCGGATTTATAGTTCACCTAAAATCAAAGAGCATTCTGAATCCCACCAATGGTAGAATCAGCCCAAACTTCCCACAAAGAACCCCCATGACCCACAGAAAATACAGTGTTTTCTGATGGTCTTTTGTGACCCCTCTGACACCCCCTCGTGACCCCCCCCAGGGGTCCCGACCCCCAGGTTGAGAACCACTGATCTAATGGGATTGGAGCATCCACAGATTTTGATATGCATGGGTGTCCTTGCACCAAATGCCAGCTGATACCAAGGACCCACTGTAATGAAGAAATGCATACCGTATCAATCAAACAAATTTGCAGGAATCTTCTTTATTTCAGTTACTCTGCCTTTAAACCAGGAAATTCCATTGAAATGTAATGTTTGTAGTCCTTTCCTCAATAAATGTATATTTGTTTATACAATGAAATAGAAGCCAATACATCTTCCAGCACAAGAGTCCATCAGATCATCATCATCACCATCATCATCACTTTATTTTTGTATCCTGGCACCATCTCCCCGAAGGGACTTGAGGCAGCTTACAAGGAAAGTTTCAAATGGTCCAACGCTCGGCAGCCAGGTTATTAACAGGAGCGGCACTCAGGGAGCATACAACCCCTCTGTTGCGCCAGCTCCACTGGCTGCCAGTTTGCTACCGGGCACAATTTAAAGTGCTGACTTTAGCCTATAAAGCCCTAAACGGTTCTGGCCCAACTTACATGTCTGAACGGATCTCCTCCTATGAACCAGCTAGGACATTAAGATCGTCTGGAGACCCTGCTCTCGGTCCCGCCTATATCACAAGTACGGTTGGCGGGGACGAGAGGCAGGGCCTTCTCTCTGATGGCCCCTCAGCTATGGAACGCCCTTCCTACAGAAATTAGATCGGCCCCCTCCCTGTTAGCATTTCGGAGGAAATTGAAGACCTGGCTGTTTGAGCAGGTGTTTGAATAGGCAGTGTAACTAATATAGAAATATGGAACAATTGGATGACGAGACTGGATCTTGATTTCAACTATGAGAAGATATAAGATGTTGATGTTTATTGTTTATTATAATTGTTATTCTTAAACTGTTTTCACTGTTTTCATCATGTTTTATGTATTGTGTTGTTGTTGTGAACCGCTCTGAGTCGCCCTGAGGGCTGAGAAGAGCGGTATAAAAATGCAGTAAATAAATAAAATAAATAAATACAAGGGGACCAAGCCCAATCAGTTAAAATATAACACTTTTTTCCATGTCCAGAGCAACTTGAAAAACCCCAAGTCACTTCTGGTGTGAGAGAATTGGCCGTAGGCAAGGATGTTGCTCAGGAGATACCCAGATGTTTTGATGTTTTACCATCCTTGTGGGAGGTTTTTCTCATGTCCCCGCATGGGGAGTTGGAGCTAACAGAGGGAGCTCATGCTCTCTCTGGATTCGAACCTCTGACATGTCGGTCTTCAGTCCTGCCAGCACATGTGTTTAACCCATTGTGCCACGGAGGGCTCCACACAATAACACTATAAAAATACATATACAACATCATAAAACCATAATTAAAAACATTATTCATCATACAACAACTAGTAGCCAAGCATAATGGACATCTCCGAGCTAAGAGACAAGGGAAAGGCTTGTGCAATAAAACTGTCAGGACAGGGATAATGGCAAAGTGTGAGAGGCAGATGATGTTAAGCCTGGAGGGCCAAATCAGATTAGTACAGTACAGCTCCAGGGCAGGGACAATAGTAAGGTGCAAGAGTCACGAATGCGGTTATGGCTAGAAGGGCCAATTTTTTTGGTGAACTGATTAACCAAAAGCACATTGGAACAACCACGTTTTTAGGTCTTACTACTTAGGAAATCAGAAGACACTTACTGCTTGGGAGGAGAGCAATGTCCAATCTTGATAAAATAGTAAAGAGCAGAGACATCAGACTGGCAACAAAGATCCGCATAGTCAAAGCCATGGTATTCCCTGTAGTCACCTACGGATGTGAGAGCTGGACCTTAGGGAAGGCTGAGCAAAGGAAGATCGATGCTTTTGAGCTGTGGTGTTGGAGGAAAGTTCTGAGAGTGCCTTGGACTGCGAGAAGATCCAACCAGTCCATCCTCCAGGAAATAAACTGCTCACTGGAGGGAAGGATACTAGAGACAAAGCTGAAGTACTTTGGCCACATCATGAGGAGACGGGAAAGCCTAGAGAAGACAATGATGCTGGGGAAAGTGGAAGGCAAAAGGAAGAGGGGCCGACCAAGGGCAAGATGGATGGATGGCATCCTTGAAGTGATTGGACTGACCTTGAAGGAGCTGGGGGTGGTGACGGCCGACAGGGAGCTCTGGCGTGGGCTGGTCCATGAGGTCACAAAGAGTCGGAGACGACTGAACGAATGAACAACACTTACTGCTTATTTGCCTCCAATCTTGAGAAACCTATAGTGGAAATCACAAGAAAGGGGGGGGGGGAAGAATTGGGAGAGGGGGAGATCCCTTATTCAGTGGGTATATTTAATTGTATCAAACTGAATTTTTATTTGTCTAATTTGGCAATATCCGCTATGTATATGTTTGTGAATATGATTATTTTTAATGGTGCGTCGTTTTGTTGTAAAATAATATTGTTGTCTCTTCAATTCAGTTACAAATTACAACCCTTCTGGGGGATTAGACAAGAGCATTCTATATTAAGATTTCACCACACAGAAAGAAAGAAAGAAAGAAAGAAAGAAAGAAAGAAAGAAAGAAAGAAAGAAAGAAAGATTTAGGAATCTGGCCCAGGGAGTGGGTACGAGGTATAGCTTCCAGTTCTTCAGTTTTTCCTTTGTCCGTATTTCACACACATGCTTTCCTTTCCCAAGAGAAGCCTTGTGTTTATCAGGAATGTGGCCATAATAATGCACTGTAGAGAGGAAATAGGGAGATAAAGCCAAACCTCTTTATTAAACTGCTAGAGAGAGAGAAAAACAGTATCAGACAAAGGACAAGGATTGCCAGCTCAATGACAACTCACTTTTTTCTGCTTTTGCAGACAGGCTGGATCACCTGTGTTCAAATGATAATTATAATTGAAGCCAACAAATGTCTCTTTCCCTTTAACCTTTTCTTTTAACATTTTCCTTACAGAATTTTTTCCTCATGAGAGCTTTAGATTTAAGAGAAACTTGTGCAAACACCTGGGGAATGCATTAGCCAAAGAATATTGTGGAAAGATCTCCACAATGGAGGTGTGTGTGTTTGGTATTTGCCTACCTGGCATGCTGACCTGTTTGTGATGGAGGGAACAACTACTCTAGAAAAGCACAATTGCTCAGGGTGACTATGCTTAGAGAAAAGGTCATTTTTGTTTACTTTTGTAAATCCTTGGTCAGTATTCACGTGGTAAATAAGGAAATTCAAATAATCGTGCCCTATGCCCTGCCAATTTAATCTCGGGCACAAGAACACCACTTGCAGCCAGACAAGAAGGAGGTGAGACTGATTTCACTGCTCTGTGTATTTTGGTAACATCAGGCCAAAGCAATGCTCTGCAAATCTTGGTAACATCAGGTTGAAGCAAAAGTTACATAAAACTAAACTTCCCTGCACCAGATCTGTTTTCCACCAGCTGCATTTCTATACCCTCCAATTGTCCTGGTGTGGTAGGAACATTACAAATGACATCCCTCTTTCAGTTGTTTCTAAAATGCCCCAGGTTTGTCTTTTCCTCCTACTTTTTCCACCTGTCCCCAGCTTACCTAAGTGGAGCCCCTGGTAGTGTAATGGGTTTTATACTTGTACCAGCAGGACTGAAGACCAACAGGTTGGAGGTTGGTCTGGGGAGGTTGGTCTGGGGAGAGTGTGGATGAGCTCCCTCTGTCAGCTCCAGCTCCCCATGTGGGGACTTGAGAGAAGCCTCCCACAAGGATGGTAAAAACATCAAAACATGTGGGCACCCCCTGGGTAACATCCTTGCAGATGGCCAATTATTTCACACTAGAAACAACTTGCAGTTTCTCAAGTCACTCCTGACATGAAAAATAAAAAAAGCTTACCTCAATTACTGCAAACCCTGTTCATCATGCAATAGCCCAGTTTACCTGTCCAAACGGATTCTCCCCTATGAACCATCAAGGTTGTTAAGATCTTCTGGAGGGGCCCTGCTCTCAGTCCCACCACCTTCACAATCGCGTCTGGTGGGGATGAGGGACAGGGCCTTCTTGGTGGTGGCCTCTTGGCTCTGGAACTCTCTCCCACTGGAGATTAGATCTGCCCCTTCTCTCCTGACTTTTAGAAAGCTGGTGAAATCTTGGCTTTGGAATATGGCATTTGATGATTGAGTCAATAACTCTTGACCACACTGACGGATGGTGATGAATTGTGGTTTCACTCTGACGACCTGGCCTTATGTAATTATATGATTGTATTTTAATGTATTTTATGGATTAGTGTATTATGAGGTTGTGATGTTTTTATATTATTGTCTATGAATTTCTGTTGTGAACCGGCCTGAGTCCCTCTTCGGAGGTCGAGAAGAGTGGGTTATAAAAGCTCTAAATAAATAAATAATAAATAAATTCTACTCTATAACTTCAGCAGGATTGAGTCTTGTCCCTTCATTTAGGTGCAGTGAAAAAACCCATTGCAGCTTGTCCTAGCTTGCATAAGTCTTTCTCATTGAACACCTTTGTCATCTTGCACCTTTTGCTTGGTGGCCTGTTGGATGTCTTGAAGATGAAGATGAAAAGGTGGAGAGGTTTCTTTCTCTGGGTCCTTTCAAAAGGAGTCTGGGCAGCTACCTGCTTGGAGTGTGTTAGAAGGAGATCCTTCATTGCTCAGAGGGTTGGACTTGGTAGCCCAGAAACCCCCTTTCAGCTATGATTCTTCTAACCCTACCCCCTCCTGACATGGAGGTCACTAGGCACCATACATTGCCTTCTTATCCTATCCCCACTTTCCAATGTCAGAAGTATTCTTTCCCTCCAGATTGATATAAATTGGTTTCTCCTATGTGTGTTTCTTGGTTATGCAATTTTTCATTTCACTTTGAAAAATACAGGGCTTACTTTCTTCCTACATTTTAATAAATTGTATTTCATTGCTTCTAATGTGAATGGGAGAATTGTAAACAATATGTGAACAAGAAATTGTAAAGAATCCCTTCATGTCTGGGTAACTGAATGGTGTAGCATATATTGAGGAGAAACTCATTCCCAGCGTCTCCATCAGATTCAATTTTCCTTTGGTAGGGTAGCTTTTGATCTGATTAGAAAGACATGAAAAGGATAGAAGAGAAATAATACCATCTGTAATAATATCTTAATCCCCCTGTGCTTTTATTTTTTAATGGAGTGATATGTTACTTTTTAACTTCACGTCGACACCCTCTGTCTTAGCAACTAAGAAGATAAAGGAATCACCAACTTCATTTTCAAGGGTTATGTAATCTGAGTGTAACTATTTGAATCTGACATTCATCCACCTTCTCAATTTCTTTACTTATGCATGCAGGGCAACCATCCCAGGCCAAACCCCAAGAAATATACAGGTACAGAAGGCGTTTTTGGGATGACAAAGGCCACAGCTTAGTTGGCAGCCAATACATGGGTCCTGGATCACAGTATCAGACAGCCCAGATGCTGGTCCAACCATACCGAAGGAGGAGCATGGACAGATCCATATAGCTTAGCCTGCTGGCCCAGGCAACAGTTGAGAGAGCGTTCAGTGCAAATTCCCACTCAATGCCGTTCTGGGCTGCTGCACTGACACACACCTCACTGTACACTTGGATGCCCCCATCACTGGAGGAAGAACAAGCCAGCACCTGATCTAGGCCCATGGCAACCACCTTCAGGTTGTGACAAAGGTTGAAAGAACAACAACAAAAACCATAACAAACTGAGGTAGGGGGGTGGGGAAAGCTCAAAGGCAACTGTATCCAGCAGAGCAGATGTCCTTGAATTTATACCGAGCATGTGGACCTGAGTAAAGAGGTCCTCACTCAAGTTCACCTAGCCCAACCAATCAGAGTGAGCCATGGGGCTTGCTGATAATTGGCTGGAGGCCCCAAGCACACTAAAACCACCAGAAGTGCAGAGCGCCCTGGTAAGAGAGAACTCAGCCAAAATGATGGGTAGAGAGTAGCATCCACCTCCACAACAACCCAGTAAATTGAGCAGAGGATTTAATCTGATCTCCTGGTTCTCAGACTCATATCCTGAGATCTTTTAGTGATCTATTTTCTTTCCTGAGATAGAAAATCCTTTCATTTATCTGACTCTGTATCTTCTCATTAGAAAGCACAGAAACTTACCCTTTCCCATTTTGTTGTTTACTCGTTTAGTCTCTTCCTACTCTTTGTGACCTCATGAACCAGCCGACGCCAGAGCTCCCTGTTGGCTGTCACCACCCCCAGCATTAATCCAGTCACTTCAAGGATGCCATCCATCCATCTTGCCCTTGGTTGGCCCCTCTTCCTTCTATTTTTCTCAGCACCATTCTCTTCTCCAAGCTTTCCTGTCTTCTCATTATGTGGCCAAAGTACTTCATCTTTGCCTCTAATATCCTTCCCTCCAATGAGCAGCCGGGATGCTTTCCCATAGACTCAGGCAAAAGCAAGTTGTTGAATAGCTTCTATGGGCTTGTGTGAACTTCCTCATTGACAACTTATGTCATCATAACCATATTCAGATGTTACTTGGCCACACACATTCCAAATGACATGATGCATATGAAACATTTCAAACTTCAATAAAAAGAGTAGTAGTTGTTGTCGTGCCTTCAAATAATTTCTGACCTATTGTGATCCTAAGGCAAATCTATCACAGGTCTGAGCAAAATTTGGTCCAAAAAACCATTGCCTTTCTATGAGGCCAAGAGAGCGTCCCTTGCCCAAGGTTACCCAGTGGGTTTCATGGCTGACCTGGGAAATTGAAATATCACTCTCAGAGTTGTCATCCAATGCACAAATCACTAAACAACTCAACCCTCAAAAACTTAGCTTTCCTAAATATCAGTATTATCATAAGTTCTAAAGCGTATATTTTACTTTCTTCCCATTTTTTTCAACTGCTGAATTAAACTCTTTCTCTCCTCAATCCCCCCTTTCTTTTTCCTTTTATTTGTGTTTTGATTGATCTTACTAACTACACATTAGGAAGGAGTTTCTCTCTGGGCCCATTTGCTGGGATATTACAGAAGGATATGTGTTTTGATCCATGGTGTTGCTTTTTGTTTTTAAAAATCCCTTGCTAAATGCTTTTATTCTGGGTTTTTCTAATATCCCTAAGCCAAAGCAAATGAATGAAATGATTAGCTATGAAAATTAATGCATCCGTCTGTGAGCGCTAATCTCAAAACTACAGGGGCAGGGTAGAAATGTGTGTAGTTGAGGGATTTCTGGGAACATGTGTGGCTCTTTTTCCTTCTGTTTGACGCAAACCAAAGCACGTACTTCTCCAAAGAGAGGAAGGCTGGCTGTATGCAAACTGCACAATTGTTGGGAATTATACTATTACTTTTTGCCTTCAAGTCAACTTTGCCTTATGAAAACACTGACCTCAGGTTTTCTTCACAAGATTTGTAGTCTCAGTAAGCTAGAGAGGAGAGAAAGCTTGAAGGGGGAAGGAGAAGAGAGAAGCATGGAGCCCCTCGTATGCTTCATGGAGCCCTAAGGGCTCAATGGAGCACACTTTGAGAAACGCTAGTACAGACGAAGTATGTGCCATGTCTATATCAGCACACTTTGAGAACCGCTGGTATAGACATATTATGTGCTAACTAACTCACTTTAAAAAAATCAAATAACAGTTTGAAGATATCTCAAAGAAAGGATAGAAGTAGCAGTTTAAACAGGCGGAGAGATGGAGACTGCGGTTTTCTTACCTTGTTTCTGGTAATCCAAATGGAATTCAATTAGATAATTGAGGGATTCATTTTATATTTTCCCCTCTTCAGTTTGGATACATGGGTGATTACTTTCTAATAAATGAACACTTGACATCCACATAGTTCTCCTGTATTTAGCATGGGAGGATACAAATCGATGTACTTAATCACACTTGGAGATTAGACTTTGTGCTACATATTTCTGCTTCTTACAGCAGTTAAAATAGTGCCATTTGTTCATGCCTTGGGTGTTTTGACTGTACCACTGTTCTTCTAGAACTGCAGCGTCTTCCCCCTGAAACTGCACATTTCATGTATGGTTGCACATTTTTAAAAGCCCTGAACCTCACTGGTCCAACTGGGACTTGTGAGGGCAATTGCTTCTCCACTTCCTCTAAATCCAAAGCTCATCTGGGAAGTAGGATGCTCTGGAAGAGCAATGGCTTGGCTCTAATGAGGATTTCCAAGCTGCTAGGAAAACACCTCTTGATGTTGCTGACCTCAGAATGCAGTTCAAGTCCCCATTTCTTTCTTTTTCTGTGAAATTTATTTCATTTCAGGGAATTTGATTTTAGTTCTTTGGACTGTCCTGATATCTTTTCTGTAATGCAAAACCTTTTCTGCAAATCTTGCTTAGTTTGTTATATGAATGTAATTGGGTATACATTTTAAAATAACATGAAAGAGACATTGGTCCAGTAGTTGAGTCACACTCCTAGTGAACTCAAAACTCCAGCATCAGAAACTCCAAATGGAAAAGATGGTATGCTTTAGTGGCAGGGAAGAAAAATGGAAAGATAGAGAAAGTGATGACAGGAAGAAAAGTCTGTGAGCTTCTTTCCTAGCCATGTATAAATATGTGAGAGGAAGCCACAGGGAGGAGGGAGCAAGCTTGTTTTCTGCTTCCTTGGAGACTAGGACGCGGAACAATGGCTTCAAACTACAAGAGAGGAGATTCCATCTGAACATTAGGAAGAGCTTCCTGACTGTGAGAGCCGTTCAGCAGTGGAACTCTCTGCCCCGGAGTGTGGTGGAGGCTCCTTCTTTGGAGGCTTTTAAGCAGAGGCTGGATGGCCATTTGTCAGGGGTGATTTGAATGCAATATTCCTGCTTCTTGGCAGGGGGTTGGACTGGATGGCCCATGAGGTCTCTTCCAACTCTATGATTCTATGATTCTAAGATGAGGTGTGGGTCCCACAGAGACAAGTTGCCCTGGAAGGATGGCTTGGAAAGATGTTAGGCCAATGACTGCAACCCTTTAGGCCAACTAAAGTTTCTGAGGACTTCTAAAGGCAACCCCAGATAAATGAAATTACAGTAATCTAAAAGAAATGTAACTCAAGCACATGTTGTTACGTCCAGATCTGACTTCTCCAGGAACTGGTACAGTTGATGTAGTGAGAGTGAGGACATCGTCATTCAGTTAAATGATTACCTCTAGGCCAAATCTTCCCCATATCCTGAATGAGAGTTAGCAAGAGGACGTGGGCAATTCACCCAAAAGGCATGCCATTTCAGGCTCCATTGTTGGCTGGCCCCTCATTTTGTTTACCAGAAAGTTACTCGAATGGGGAGGCATGATGCCATTTCAATTTGGCAAAGATTTGGCCCATTGGCTACAATGGGAAAATTTAAAGGCTCAATCCTCAACCATTTCAAGGCCTATCTGCATGAAATATACCTTGGTTTTAGACCCCATTTACAACTGCAGGCCTGCTAAGTTTCAAAACAATTAACCAATCTATTGATTTTTTAAAAATTATTTTAAGTTTTAACCATAACATTTCTTATAACAAGGCAGACCCCTGGATGTGTCCATTCTCTGCTAGTCAGAACATGGACACAATCAGGCTATTTCTTAGCTGAGAAACAAAGGGAAAAAAACTTCAACACCTGTCATGCTCTGAGAGGATCCTCCCTGGAAAAGGAGCCTAGGGAACTTTCCAAAAAGAAATAGAAGGACACTGCTGCTGCCGGATGGGATAAAAATACACTGGCCTGCAATAATCCCATCTTTTCCAGGAGCTCTGCCAGACTCCTGCCTCAGGTACATTGCACATAACTCTATCTTCTGCAGTAGCCAATAAAATCTGGCCCTCTCAATCCGTTTTGCCGAGCTTTTCGTTTTCCTCCTACCCAGTCTGTTTTTGGATATTATATTAAATGGACCATCGAATATTACAAATCATTTTCATTCAAACTGATTCAGTCCCAAGTCTATGTTTAACTGCATAAAGTACTCCTGAACACTACTGAAACCTGGGCCTTCAGGTGCAAGACTGAACCCCAAATTCAAGCCTGCATTTCAAAGGGAATGTACTATAATCACATCTAACTGCCTGAATTATTTTTGCACTATGTAACATGATTTTTGCTCCCAAGTTATAAATGTCATTTCCTAATTGGTTCTATCATAAAACATGGAAGAGATTATTAAACCGCAAAAACTTTGTTCTTGCAGGACATCCTACAACAGGGGTCCTCAAACTAAGGCCCGGGGGCCGGATGCGGCCCTCCAAGGTCATTTACCCGGCCCTCGCTCAGGGTCAACCTAAGTATGAAACTACTTGAAAGTACACAATAACAACAACAATCCTATCTCATCAGCCAAAAGCAGGCCCACACTTTCCATTGAAATACTAATAAATTTATATTTGTTAAAATTGTTCCTAATTTTAATTATTGTATCGTTTTAAAATGTTTTTTGCACTACAAATAAGGTATTTGCAGTGTGCATAAGAATTCATTCATGTTTTTTTTTCGAATTATAATCCAGCCCTCCCAACAGTTTGAGGGACTGTGACCTGGCCCTCTGTTTAAAAAGTTTGTGGACCCCTGTCGTACAACATATTTTGCTATAATTTTTCAATGAATATCTTACCAAGTCTCAACCAATTCAATATGGTTTGTGGCAGCCACAAAAAGTAAGTTTATGGAGTATAACACTTTCAACGTAAGTACCAGACAATTAAGCTAAAAATAACAATTTGAAACCAGGAACTTTTTTTTTCAAATTTTGTTACATGGTGTTATTATTTACTTTATTTATACTGTGCCTTCCTCCACAAGCGGACTCAATCACACTTTGATCAATTTAGAACAAAGCAAATTCAAAAGTAAGAAACAATTAAACAACATTGTTTGTGTTAAGTTAAAAATACAGTTAAAATATAATAAAAACAATTAAATTGCATTTTAAAACACCCATCCAACTTACCCCCCAAAATCCTACCCATAACCTCCCCAGCTACATGCCCCTTATCTTTCTCCAAATGCCTGCCTGCAGAAAAAAGTCTTGACCGGCTTGGGGAAGGCCAGTAGGGATGGAGCCATCCTGGTCTCTCGTAGGAGGGAGTTTCACCATCTGGGAGCAGCCACCTATTCCCACATCGGTCTTTTGTCTTGTCTGGATTAAACTTCAGTTTGTTCACCCTCATTCACTCTATTCCATCTGCCAGCACCAGTTTTGCACAAAAATGGCTTCCTTGGAATTAGATAGAAAAGAGTAGCAGAGCAGAAGTATTGTTAGCATACTGATGACAACCTCTCCCAACACTCTCATGCATATGATAAATACCATAGGTGACAACACAGAACTATAGGACTTCACATGCCAATGGCCAAGGAATCCAGCAGGAATTCCCTATTGACACGTTCTAAGATTGCTTCTTCAAGAAAGAACAGAGCATGGTAATATAGTACCTCCAAGTCCCTTCCCAGTGTGGCAGTATGTAAGAATGCATTGTTGATTGTATCAAACCAGTGAAACGCACAGCAGAACCAACAGGGATACACACTTTCAGTTCAGTTCCACAACCTGGGAATCACAACCAGATACAGTGAAGACATCTGCCCTTGCGCTGTGCTACTCTGCTGCTGAGTATGCATGCCCAGTGTGGAACACATCTCACCACACTAAAACAGTGGATGTGGCTCTTAATGAGACATGCCGCCTTATCACAGGGTGTCTGCGCCCTACACCACTGGAGAAATTACACTGCTTAGCTGGTATCGCACCACCTGACATCCGCCGGGAATTTGCAGCCAATAGTGAAAGGACCAAGGCAGTGACATCTCCAGCTCAACCCCTGTTTGGGTATCAGCCAGCACGTCAACAACTTAAATCTAGAAATAGTTTTCTAAGATCTACAGAGACACTTGCTGGACCACCTCAGCAAGCAAGAGTCCAAAAGTGGCAGGCTCAAACCCAGAACCTCAACCAATGGCTGATACCAAATGAGAGACTCCCGCCTGGGCACACAGAGGACTGGGTGACTTGGAAGGCACTGAACAGACTGCGCTCTGGCACCACAAGATGCAGAGCCAACCTTCAGAAATGGGGCTACAAAGTGGAATCCACAACATGTGAGTGCGGAGAAGAGCAAACCACTGACCATCTGCTGCAATGCAACCTGAGCCCAGCCACATGCACAATGGAGGACCTTCTTGCAGCAACACCAGAAGCACTCCAAGTGGCCAGATACTGGTCAAAGGACATTTAATCAACTACCAAGCTTGCAAATTTTGTCTGTTTGTTTGCTTTGTTCTGTTAGAAATGTAATATAATTGACTGGTTGCCCTGACATGACAAATAAATAAATCTGACTCATCAAGGAATAAACCATAGCATAAGCCTCTAGAGAGGTGGAGGAGTCAAGGAATGCTTGAGATTAATTGTTATTGTTGTTATTATTATTGATGTTGTTATTATTATTATTATTATTATTATTATTATATTATTATTAGCAGTAGTACTAGTAGTAGTAGTAATAGTAGTAGTCTTCAGTTACATGAAAGCTTACAATAATTATAATTCTGTCACAATAAAATAACATTATTTTCTGTTTTGATGAAGTCATTTTCCAATAAATGTTTGGTCTCACGGCTGCTCCTTACTTTCCTCTTGATATTTGCCTGCTTGCAGAAACCTGAAGACAATAATCTATATTGCAATATACCTGAATGAATTTTACTCTGAACTTCATCAGCAGCCAGTTTCCCATTAGTGCCTCTAGTTTATCTTCTAAAGGACTCTCCCCTCCAGGTATTGGCAATAGAATCTAACACAGAGGACTGCAGTTATGGAGTTGCTTTTTCTTAACCCTCACCCCCAATTTTCCAGTTCTCAGGTGACTCCTATAAATCCTATAAATGGAAACACATATTTAGTCCTTCTCATTATTCTCTTCCAGTGCCTTGAACTTTCACCCAGACTTTCTTTGAGAAAATGTAAAGGGGAAAAGATCCAATAACAGAAAACATTCATCATTCCCTTGAAATCTTCTCACTTTTGTGTGTGAGAGAAAGAGGCAGAGGGAGAAGAAAAGAAAGAGGGGAGAGGAGGGGAGAGAGAAAGAGATTTTCTTAATTTGCAAGGAGTAGGAAAACTCTGAAGCCATACTAATGAGAATGTTTGAGGCAGGGATTTGGAAGAAATCTTTAGGGTGGAAATATTCTTCTCAGATGGGATCAGAGAAAGCCAATCTATTGCATGCTTTCCCAAATCAGGCATATGCTGGCTTGTTTTGAACCAATCCAATTTATACCAGACCTTTTTGGGTTGTACCTCTGATAGACTGTGATGAGGATAAATCTAGTGTTGGCCAATAATGGTTGTCATATTAGTAGAGTGATATACAGCATGGTAGCCACTCTGGAGTCATGTCTGAAAATTTGAGAAAGTTTTTGAAAGTTCTGCATCTCTTTTAGGAATAGAATTCAGCACTTTGGACAGCTCCTTTAAACAAAGAACTCAAAGGTTTGCTGTTTTTCAGGCTGTATGGCCATGTTCCAGAAGCATTCTCTCATGACGTTTCACCTGCATCTGTGTCAGACATCCTTAGAGGTTGTGAGGCATTGCAACCTCTGAGGATGCCTGCCACAGATGCAAGCAAAACGTCAAGAGAGAATGCTTTTGGAACATGGCCATACAGCCTGAAAAACTTACAGCAACCCAGTGTAGTAGTAATTTTATTGATTAGCCCTTAGGCCATATCACAATAAGAAACAGAACAACAAGGCCTGACAAGACCTGATCACACTCCACATAGAAAGTTAAAATAAGACACTTATAATAATACAGTAAATACATATGATAAGACATGATAAAACTGATAAACTGATCAAGCTGAGTATATACATCATATTTCATTATCACCCCTACAATTTACCCCAATCAGCCCTACATATGTGGTTCTCAGACGTATTGTTTTGCTTAAGTACAGAGCTGTACTGGAGAATACAAGATGGCGCCGAGGACGGCTGTGTAGTTAAACTCCCCGGTCTGTTTTTACGTTTTATCTAATGTTTTAAATATATGTACAGCAACCCAGTGATTCCAGCCATGAAAGCCTTCAACAACAAAAAGGACTCAAATCTGGAAGTATTACCATTTCATTGATATGGAGCCACTGGCCACCACTGGACTGACTCCCCATCCCAAAAACCTGTGAACCGTTAGATCTCCTGCCATCCATTTTCCAAAAACTTGTGTCTGAACCACCCATATACCCAATGGCCTCCAAAAATCCTTCTCCTTGCTCTACTCATTCTGAATGTGTTAATTTGACAGATCTCTGGTTTACACTGTAAATGTTAAAATAGATAGTCAAAATGATGGCAGGGAGGAATGGATTAAGACTAACAGATTTTGGCTGCTATTCTTTCCTTCAGAGACCACACTCTTGGTATGTGGATGGCATGGAATTCATCTCACCAGTGGCTGGGCCAAGTCACAATGGAGCTGTTTCTGACTGTATTTTTCTCCCTCACAGACCAGAACAATGTTCATTTCATAGAATCATAGAATCAAAGAGTTGGAAGAGACCTCATGGGACATCCAGTCCAACCCCCTGCCAAGAAGCAGGAATATTGCATTCAAATCACTCCTGACAGATGGCTCTCCAGCCCCTGTTTAAAAGCTTCCAAAGAAGGAGCCTCCAGCACACTCCGGGGCAGAGAGTTCCACTGCTGAATGGCTCTCACAGTCAGGAAGTTCTTCCTCGTGTTCAGATGGAATCTCCTTTCTTGTAGTTTGAAGCCATTGTTCTGCATCCTGAATCAGTTGATTTTCAGGATGGGTCACCTTTGTTTCAGTTCTCTTTTTAAAAAAATAGTTAATGAAGTTTTCCAAAGAATTTACTTTTCTATAGTTGGACATAGTGAGTTTTTAAAAATAATTAAATGTGAGAGAAAGCAGAATAGATTTGCCCCATTCCTAATTGATGAAGAGGCTGAATTTGCACTTATCAGTGCCCCCTGATGCTCTTCTGGGACAGCGTAGCCATTCAGTTAGCAGATTCTTTATGGTGATTCTTCCCTTGCCTTTGATTTTTAATCAGTTAATGAATTGTTCTGGCAAGATAAGTCAGGATGCTCTTTTGCAGTGAATCAATACAGCACTGCTGAGATTAGACCTGTTTGCATCAGCTGAAACGCCAACTACCTTTGGTGGGTTCTTTTGTTCTTTTTTTTGTTACAAGTTTTGATATAATAAAAGGCATCCCACACTACAAAGATTCTGTAGAGACTTTTCTGTCCACAGATGACAGGAAAAGCTGCCTTCAGACCAAAAGAGAAGACACCAATTACTCTTTTCCTTGGTCTTCTTAAACATTCAATTTGGACTGAGCCTCACATTTAGAAATAATAATTAGCAGCTGCCAATTCCACATGCAGGAAGCTACAAAGCCATTATATCGTTACATTTCCTCACTTGCATTAGCTTTTGTGCCAAAGCCATATAGTACACATAGTATATCTTGAAAATACCTTTAATCTAGAGGATTTAAAAGTATGAAAAGACCCTCAAGGACACCCCAGGCCTTGAGACATCTTAAAACAAATGCAAGATCAGTAGGTACATCCTTCAAGGAAGGAAAAAAGGAGCTCATCAGACAACAGCGGGGGAAATATATTTTTCTCCTCTGGCAACTTGTCTTCATCAGCATTAAAGCTTTGCTTCCAGAGGACTAGATGGTTGCAGACGTTCACTGATAAAATAGGTGTGCTTTATGAGGCTTATCTTGTAACTGGACTAAGGTGATGAGGTTGAGCTCTAACCACATGAAAGGCAACCTGTGTAAAACTTGATTTAAGCCTCTCCTCTATTTTGAAGGGATGGAACAAATATGTGAAAATGTTCAGAAAATGGTGGAAACACAGGGGAGATGACCTGTAGGGATGGTTCTTCACTACATCATGAATTTGGCACATTCATTTTATTTCTTTGAAGCCCTCATATTCCACTCTGCAGTCAAAAAGACCTTCAGTGCTTGCAATAAACAAAAAATGTAACTCATGTCCACTACAGGCTGACTATTAGGGCTGGGCAACCACGGAAAAAATTGTTTCTAAACTCGATTCATTTTTAGGGGTTTTTTGCGTTTCGTTTTTTAAAAGAATTCCGAAATTTTTCTTTACAAAAGTTCGATATTTACGAAATTTCAGAAATTACGAAACAATTTCGAAACAATAACAAATCGATTTGTTAATGGCAGATGCGATTGCGCAATACGCTAAAAAACTGATAAAACAAACAACAACTATAAAACTTGCACCAGACATACAGAAATAATAACGAAACAATTTTGAAACAATTTCGAAACAATTACAAAACAATTACGAAACAATTACGAAATAAATTTTAAAAATTCGTTTCAATTTTTAATTGCTCCTGAATGGTTCAATATCGCATCGTTATAAAAAAAATAACGAATTAATAACGAATTACGAAATTAACGAATGAAACCGCCCAGCCCTACTGACTATCTAAAATGATACAACAAAATAGGAGGAAAATCCAATAACGAGAGGAAAGAGGGAAATCAAAGCAGAGTAGGTTGGGTGGTTATGCTTCCTACCTAATGTCCATCTGATACACTTTTCTGCAAGGGTTGTTGGTGATGAAACCTAGTAGCATGAACAGGATGACCATCTGAACAAATCTTTCGGTAATGTGTCCATCTTTTCAAAACTTCTGTTATCATTCATGTTAATAAAACTAATTTTGTATGCCTTATAGTCATTTAGTTGCAATAGGAACAATATTTGCCATGAAAAGTTTGGAACAAGATCAGAGGGCCATACTGTTGGAGTTTGCAACCTTTGAAATGCCCATACTCACTGGTAGGTAGATTGCAAATCACTCTCTAGGAGTCTAGGCAAAGCACGTTGGTGGCAACTTCTTGTTTCTGTGTTGCTTCATGCCCACTCTCTTTCTGCATTGCATAGCTTTCTTTGTTCTCTGGGGTGTCATTTGTTCTCGCACTTCTCTCTCTCTCTCTCTCTCTCTCTATCCTTCATGAAGCATCTGTGATAAGAGCTCATGCTGGTTGAGATGCTCCAACTCTCCTGATACCATGCAGTACACTTTATTTTCTTGCTTAAGAAGGTGAAACTGTGTTGATCCATACAAAATTGAGTAAAACTACTTTTATGAAGAAAGAGATTAAGTTGAATTTCTTTATCAGATAGATCTTGTGTGGGGTGAAGTAGGCTGGTGAGACTTTTAATGTCTGCCTTGTACATTAGATGTCCTCTTTCTCTGTCTTTCTTTTACACAAAGCTTGGAGGTTATGCAGAAAAAATAATGGGGGAAACCCTGATCTTAAAGACATTGGTTTAATAGAGTTTGAAGAAGTGTTGAATCACCTTTCAGAAATTAATTTTTGTTGGGGCTAATTAACAAGATTTAAGGTGCAGGTGCTTACCTACAAAGCCCTGAATGGTTTGGGACCATCCTACCTATGTGACCGCATCTCCATCTATAAACCCACGCGTTCACTTCGGTCATCTGGAGAGGCCCTGCTCTTGATCCCGCCTGCGTCGCAAGCGTGTTTGGTGGGGACACGAGACAGGGCCTTTTCTGTGGTGACCCCCCGACTCTGGAACACCCTCCCCAAAGATCTTAGACAGGTTCCTACATTGGCAGTCTTTAGAAAGAACTTGAAGACCTGGCTGTTCCAATGTGCCTTCCCAGAATAGGAAATCTCCAATACCAAGTCCCAGAAGCACTTTATTAAAACTAAGATTGCCGCACACTGCACTTGCCCTATAAGCCTTATATACCACCTGTCACATCAGCACTTTTAATCCTGTACCCATTACTCGGGCCCGGCCCAGTTTTATTGTGTCTTAGTGTATTGTTTATTGCTTGTTGTTAAATTGCTTTAATTGTTTTTTAATTTGCCTTAAGTTTTGTATTGTTATATTGTGTGTTGAGGCCTTGGCCTTTGTAAGCCGCATCGAGTTCTTCGGGAGATGCTAGTGGGGTACAAATAAAGTTTAATAATAATAATAATAATAATAATAATAAGATTCTAGCAACAAGATTCCAATAACATGCGAGTGTGGAGAAGAGCAAACCACAGATCACGTATTACAATGCAACCTGAGCCCTGCCACATGCACAATGGAGGACCTCCTTATAGCAACACCAGAGGCACTCCAAGTGGCCAGCTACTGGTCAAAGGACATTTATTATGATGCTAAGTTTTCAAACTTTGTGGGTTTTTTTTAAAAAAAATACAATACAACAGTTTGGTTTACTCATGATACAATAAATAAAGAAACAAGATTCCAGCTAAGTTTCATTTTATGACATCCAATGTTTTTACACAGAAAAAAAATTGCAACAAAATTTCTGTTTGCATACAAATTAGCTTCATGTGAAAATGTATTTCTTCTTGGGCAAAAAAAGGTCTAGAAATGAAACAAATAATTAAAAAGCACAACGGCTCTTGCAAACTCATTCTGTGGAAGAAAACAACTTTTGAGATTATTCATTCTTGCCAGTGAGCATAAAACAAGTAACAATTTATATCCCTACTTAGTTGTGAAAATAGCCTTTGTTGGCCTTGAAAGTGAAGACCTCTAACAAAAAAATACATAAATGGTTACACATGTAAGAAAGAATGACAGAATCTCTGCAAGGACACAGAGTCGTAAATCAAACACTCACAATGATAAATGAGGGTGTTCAATGAAAGGTTACATATATTGCGATGACTAATAATAATGTAAATTGCACAGAAGATAATAACAATTACCATGAACTGTGATCCATTTAGCTGGAGCATAGATTAAATTTTGGAGAAACAGGAAGCAAAGGAAGAGGACAGAAAAAAGGATATTCCACCTATTTTAGTCATTGTTCTATCTCCTCATTTTCCTTCATTTTTTCAGTCTTATAATTCAACATATTTTCTCTTATATGTGCTTTGTATGAAAGAACCGGGGTCCGAGGGAAGGCAATGTGCTTCATACCTCTCTTGTGGCAATGACAATGTGAAGGCTTGCTGTGGATCAATGGATGGTGACACTTTGGAGAGACATCAACAATAGATGCCAAAAAAATTCCAAAATCACCATGATATACCTGGATTGAGAAGAATGGAGTTATTAACAGAGTAAGGCGGGGAATAATTTAAAAACCTGGAAGGAACAAAGAAAGGAACATTGGAGAAGGGAGGAGATAGATATAGAGCAGTGAGGAAAGGACTGGAGGAAAAACAGATTCAGAAGACAAGAGAGGAAAGGCAGCATCCCTCACCATGCAGACAATAACTAGAGATTGGAAGATTCATGTCCCAGCCAACCTGGGAAGAATGAATAGGGAGCCTGGACAGACAAGGCAAGTGAAGATGATCAAGGCAGAGATGAAAGTGAAAGGAGCACAAAGAAAGAGATTACACCCCCAAAGTGTGGAGTGAGGGTTCCAGAGTTGAAAGTAAATTGACCTCCCTTTGTAGAATGTTAATGTCAACAATTGGGATGTGGGAGCTGAAAGGCTGACAGTCACCATCTCCAGTCCAATTTGCTTCCTCTCAAGAGTCTAGGAGACAAGATGGCTGCCAAGAAAATAAAAGGGGGAAGTGCATACATCTTTCTCCAGAGGAAGAATGCAATAACACTGCAGATCAGGTGACAGCACTTTGCAGTACTACAAAAAAATTCTGGGCTGTAACTCCCATCAGCCTTAATCAGCATAGCCAATGGTGTGATTGGAAATGAAGTTCAATACCCAGGGGGTGGGCAGATGTTGCCCAGGGGATTCCCATTTCATATGTGTTATTGGGTTGATCTTGGGAAATATGCAGAAATAAGCAATTCACATGGAGAGCTTAGTAACATTGCCTTTTCTGAATTTACATCTGCGAGAGCCCCACAATGAGCATCTCCAAACATATAGAGATCAACAACTCAAGAGGGCAAACTTAGTAATTAATTCAAATACCGCCATTTCACTATCTTAACATAAGAAAAGTGGCTTATAGGTGGTCTATTACTGGATTTCGATCTTTGCTTTTTGAAAAAAAAGAGGAGGAAAAAAGGTAGAGGAGGAGAAATAGCAACCGTGATAGAAAAATTACAGATTTTAGGACCCAGGTTTTCCCACTCTACCTTACCTACCAGGATTCATCCAGGCCATAATACTGTTGCAATCTTATAAAACTTGTGTGCGTGTGTGACCCCATATGTTGGGAATGCAACATTATGGAGTCAGCAGCTCAAAGGTTAAAAAGCTGCAATGACTTTGAACATGAGAAATAGGCTTGGGGCAGAAAAAGAGAGAAAACGTTTGGAAGCACGAAAGAGCTGATCCAACGGAAAAGAGCAGGCAGTGAACAGACTGCTAATAAAATGGGCAGTGAAACAAGCTCATTGTGCCTGAGGGTTCTTTCCAGCTCTTTGAGCATTTGGAAGAGATTCCCCCCTGGCAATTTGGCCATTTCAAAATGGGCAAATTACTGAACATGACATAAAAAGGCAACCAATGATCTGCCCACTATGAAGGTCTCTAAGTCAGGACTTGCACAATTCACTTCATGGACTTGTCAGTTTGTAACTGATGAGCTTTCTCATAAATACATTAAAACAGCATTGTCAGTTCAGGCCAAGGTCTGATGGCAGTCAGCAAATGATTTCTGGGTGATCTTACAAGCTTTGCCCTGTTGCTTTTGTCTGTACTTAGAACATGCAGAGATTGGTCACATTGCCTTTTCTGAATTTACATCTGCCAGAGCCCCACAACAAGCCTTTCCAAACATGGGTTATATAGAGATCAACAACTCAAGAGAGCAATCTTAACTGACCAAGATGTTAATGGGCTCACTGAGTTAATATTAGGCCAGTGGAAGCTGGGTTGAATCTAACCCCTTCCTGCTTAAGAATGTTGGAAGTTACCATAGGGAGGCAAATCTTTGCTTATTTCATATATCTATGCAAGGAATTAATAATTTTCCTTGTTTACTTTTTCCCCAATGTGGGGGAAATATATATTTGCATGTAAACCACTCTCCTCTCTCCCCATGTTTGTCCATTTCATGGTCTTCTAAGTAATTATACCAATGGAATACAATTGGCATTTGTCCGCTGGGATTTGGTTCCAGGATACTCTCTGAACAAAATTTGTGAATGATCAAGTCCAATTATATACAATGGTACAGTAAATTGGCATCCCTTATATAAAATGGCAAAATCAAGGCTTACTTTTTAAATTTATATTTTGCAGGGAGGATGTTTTCAATGTATGGATGGCTGAATTCATGGATGAAGAATCCATGGCTATGGAGGTCCAACTGCACATCGGTATAGTTGGTAGTTGCGCTGGTATAGCTGCATGAAAAAGGCAATGTGCACAGAGAGAGCAGGCAAAGGCAAACAAATTTGTCACTGAAATAAGAAATCATAGAATCATAGACTTGAAAGAGACCATGAGGACCAGCAATCCAGCTCCTTCTGCTATGCAAGAATCACAAGGAATAAATGGTCTTCTAGTTCTGCCTTAAAAAACACCAGAAAAGGAGGAAGAATATCAACTGCTGAGTAGCTCTGGCCATCAGGAAGTTCTTCCTAAAAGTCAAGTGCAATATCTTTTTTCTGTAGTTTGAATCCATTATTCCATATCTTAATTTCTGGAGCAACAGATAACAAGCTTTCTCCAACTTCAATAAGACATTGTTTGAAATTTTTAAACATGGTTATCATACAACCTTGTTACCTTCTCTTCTCCATGCTAAACATAAGATTGCTTTCTAAGCCACTCTTCATAGGGATTTTGTGGTCTCCAGGCTCTTTAGCATTTTGGTCACCCTCCTCTACATATTGGAGCTTATGAATATCCATTTTGAACAGCAGTGACCAGAACCGGACACAGTTTTTCAGATGAGGTCTGGTTAAAGCAGAATAATAATAGTACTATTACATCTCTCAGTTTAGACACTTTACTCCTATTGACGCAGCTCAGAATTGCATTGGCTTTGGCTTGTTGTAGGTTTTTTCGGGCCATGGTCTAGAGGCCATGGTCTAGAGGCATTATCTCCTGATGTTTCACCTGCATCTATGGCAAGCATCCTCAGAGGTAGTGAGGTCTGTTGGAACAGACCTCACTACCTCTGAGGATGCTTCCAACAGACCTCACTACCTCTGAGGATGCTTGCCATAGATGCAGGCGAAACATCAGGAGAGAATGCCTCTAGACCATGGCCATATAGCCCAAAAAACCCTACAACAACCCAGTGATTCCAGCCATGAAAGCCTTCGACAATGCATTGGCTTTCTTTTTCTATTGGAGGCTATTTCTCCAGCACCTGCCTTCCATCAGTGTGAGTTCCTCAAAGACTAGGAAGGGACCTAGAAATATAGCAACAAGATTCTACTTTAACTACATATGGAGTTTGTTGAGTTTTTGTCTCTCATTAAACTGCTTTGGAAAAACTGGTTTGATCCATCAGCTGTGTAAAAGGACAGGGAATTCCATAAGCTAGAAACCTGTTTCTCAAGATGGGTCTCTCCTATGCCAAAGGCAGACCTTGGAAAAATAGCTTAACTCTTCCATGAAGACCTTCATCTTTTTTTTCTTTTCCATTGCATAATCCCAGAAAAAATGAACACACAGTCATAAAAAGGAACTGAATGAGTCATTTGTCAGCTGTATCCTGGTCATATGAATTACGAGGGGTAAGGAAAATAGTATTTCACACTATTTTAGTCACCAGGGTACCTTGTCTTATCCATGTGTCAAATTGTAGATTTCTATCTGCTATAAAAGTTCAGAATTATGCAGATGCCATTGTCAGTGAAGAGGAAGGATGGATTGGTGATCCACATGCACATACACATACATTGAATTCCAAAGCCACTACAGTCAGCCCTCCACATTCACTGTGGAAGTGAAAAACCCAGATTTTTAAAAAAGATGTCCTTTTAAAAAAATATTGAAAGTCACCTCTCTAGAAATTTCTGAGCCGTTTGCCATGACTCTTTGGTCAATAGATGCTTATAGCAATCTCTAGGTTGTCGAAGGCTTTCATGACCAGAATCACTGGATAGTTGTAGGTTTTTTCAGGCTATATGGCCATGTTCTAGAGGCATTTCTCCTGACATTTCGCCTGCATCTAGCTCCAGCAGACAAAAGTCCTTTGTCCCACCTGGTCATTCCACAGATATATAAACCCCTTTTTCCTAGTTCCAACAGACCTCACTACCTCTGAGGATGCTTGCCATTGATGCAGGCGAAACGTCAGAAGAAATGCCTCTAGAACATGGCCATATAGCCCAAAAAAATCTACAACAACCCAATCTCTAGGTTCTCCAGTGTGATTTTACAGTTAACTTCTGATGGATGTTGACCATAGCATTGCACTGTGGGACCTAGGGGCCAGATAGTACTAGAAGGGTGGTTAGACACCATTCCCTGAAAATGCAGAAGCAATCACTACAAAAGGCAAAAAAGTGAGATTTCCACATGCAGAAATATCACCGTTTTGAGCCAAATATTGCAGATTTTCTCATGTCTGTATGGCCCTGCAATCGGAAATCATGGGGTTTTTTTAATCTGGGTTTGTTCCTGGGTTTTAGATGTTTGTATCTGATTGGTTTGTTCCTTTAAAAAGTGACATTAAAGTTAGCTTTGCATCTCGTGGTGCCAGAGTGAAGTTTGTTCAGCACCTTCTAAGTTGCCCAGTTTTATGTGTGCCCAAGAAGGAGTCTCTCATACAGTATCAGCCATGACTTGAAGTTCTGGGTTTTAGCTTGCCACTTTTGGACTCTCACTTGCTAAGATGTTCCTGTGTGGATCTCTGTAGATCTTTCAAAAGTATTTCTTGATTTGGAAAATACATTCAATTTTTTAGCTGCTGCATCATACTATTGTCTCGTGTTCAGCTTGTGGTCAAGTAAGACTTCTAGATTCCTTTCACGTGGACTGTTTTCAAGCTGGGTGTCACTTATCCTATATTTGTGCATTTCATTTTTTATGCCTACATGTAGTACCTTGTTTTTCTCTGTTAAAATCAATTTTTAAAAAATCTTTTGAAATCCATGTGTCAATACCAATTACTGAAGCGCTAGGGCACTTCATCCCTGTTCGCACTTGTCCCACATTTTTCTGAAATTTTTACTTTAATCCCACTTAACAATCTGCTAATAAAGGCCATAATGGAGGATGAGGTGGGTGGCTTAGCTGTCTTAAAACTTTAACAAAAAGATGAAGGCTAGACTCCTATAAGTTTCTTAGATATGCACGAGCACTTGGTAGAGTTGCATTGGGCTGGAGTCAGGATTTAAATTCTCCTATTGTTTGAGTTTTTTTTTAAAAGTAATGATAATGGGCCATACAGAGGTCCACTCCAGAAAAGAGAGAAAATCTGTGTGCAAATCTCTGGCTGGAAGATCTTTGATTATGTCAGCATTTTCTCCCATTCTTTCTACTTTTGAGTAGGAGAGAAAGATGACCAAATGTAATCAGTTGCCACCTACTAATATTGAAATCCCAAGATTCACTCACTTCAGGGTTTCACATGCCCTTTCCCTGACTTTTCTTTCCCTTCCCAGGGGTAAAATCATGTAGAGAGAGATGCGAAATAGGGGAGAACTTTCAAAAAAAGCTCTTCTAAGCAATCAGATCATGCATTATTAAAGGATATCTTGTTCATTAAAGAACCTTCCTCCAGGCATTACTTAGGACTAGCTAAAAAGTTATAAAACCCATCTCAAATCATATTTAATCAAGGTTAAAGAAAAATACAAGGTCCAGTGCAACTAGCAGGATACTCCTAATCTATTTTGGATATTTGAACATACATGGTAATCTGGGAGTTTAGACCATCTTGCCCAGATTATGACCAGAATTCCCTAGGGATGGTAAGGTAGGCAGCATCATCTTTCCTTTCTTACAGGGTGTTGGACTAGATGGCCCATCAAGTTCCTTCTAATTCTATGGTTCCTTTATGCTCTTTCTCTATAGCTGACTTGAAACCATATCTGAGAAAGGGGTCTAATAATCTTAGCACACCACAAGGTAATCATAAGTCAACAGTGTGATGTAGCAGCAAAAAGGTCAATGTGAGTCTAGGCTGCATCAGTAGTGACGGCCTAACAGTAACACTTTATTCTGCTTTCATCAGACCTTATTTGGATGACTGTGTCAAGCTCTAGGCACTACAAATCCAAAATGATATAGACAAGCTAGAATGTGTCCAGAGGAGGATGACCAAAGTGGTCAAAGATATAGAAACCGAGGTCTCAGTGGAGCAATTCAAGGAGATGAGTATGTTAAGCTTGTAGAGAAGAAGGCAGAGAAGGGGCATTATATCCATGATTAAATAGTTGAAACTACTTCAAACAACAGGAAAGGAGATTCCACCTTAACATTAAGAAGAATGCCCTAACTGTGAGAGCTGTTCAACCGTGGAACTCTCTGCCCTGGAATGTGGTGGAGGCTCCTCCTTTGGAGGCTTTTAAACAGAGGCTGGATAGCCATCTGTCAGGAGTGCTTTGCGATTCCTGCTTCTTGGTGGGGGGTTTGGACTGGATGGCCCATGAGGTATCTTTCAAATCTATGATTCTATGACTCTATGAAAGGATTTCATACAGAGGAGAGGTGCGAGTTTGTTTTGTGCCAAGTGTGCATCTGTTTGCACATTTGGTTTTGCATCCAGTTGTGTAATATTATCATTCAATATAAGGGCCACAAAGACCATAATCACACATATGAAATGTTATGTTTTGCAAGCCCAAAGTAGTATCTCCTCCCAAGCACTTCAAGATTTGATTAAAAACAGGCAGCTTGAACAAACACATCCTGTCATTGTTGGCTTGTTGGGAAATGCATCTGCCAAAAAGACAGAATGAGAAATCATGTCTGAGTTCTATTGTCTTCCAACACCTGAGCTTCAGGGATTATAAAGAAGTCTCTGTTAATGAGATTTGCAAAATAAACTCCGGATACCTTGGAAGGACCTTTGACAGTTGCCTATGGCACCGTTGGCTTAGCTTTACAAAACCGTATGCAAGCAAATGGTGAGATGGATTGTTGTTTGTTATCCATTAAGCTCATACAAATGCTTGAGTGCTACTGATGGCAGGAGGAAAGGTCAACAATTCCCATAAAATTAACTATTTGTGTGGAGAGACATATAAAACATGCTATACAGTTAAAATTGTAAGTGCTCCAAATCAAACAGTTTATACCCATGCTCTTCAATTGTACATTTAACTGGTATAATACTGACCTTTTAAATGCCCGTTCCAGATACTTGTTATCTCATTAGTGACCATATTGTGCAGAAACACTTGGATTCTAAGATAAATCAAACTACATATGCTCACAGAAGTAGAGCATCCCATACATTCTCCCTTAACACTTCATTAGAGCTGGAGCCTGTAGCCAGAATCCTGTTGGTAAAATACTCAGGCATAAGTAGTGCTATGCATAAGGAGTACTTTTTGACAATGTAGACTAGATACTCCAAGCTAGTGATGGCAGGAGGGAGTTCTGCATGCACAAACCCCACAGTTGTGCAATAATGCACCTGGAGTAGCATGCCAATACTGATTACATGTTGCATACTACTTTGAGTATTGCACAAAGTAGAATGACGTTAAAACAATTTTTCATATGGTGCACTCTGTTACACAGATTGAACATCCCTTACCTGAAATTCCAAAATTCATAATATTATAAAAATCAAAAATTATTCACATGGATGCCTGAGATATTGAAACCTTTGCGTTCTAATGGTTCAATGTACAAATTTTGCTTCATGTAAAACTTATTGTTGTAAGATGTACATATGAAACAAATGAATGTTGTGTTTACTGTTTAGACTTGGGTCCTATTGCCAAGCTATCTCATTGTGTATGTATGTGTAAATAAATACAGGAATGCTAATGTCTGAATCTGAAATCCCAAGCATTTCTGGTTCCAGCATTTTGGATAAAGGCTACTCAACCTATTTTCAGTATAGGAACTGTGTAGTGTTAGGAGAACATATGTGGCATGGGTGGTAGGTTTGTGCACTTTGACTGAACCTCAATCCGTTTCTGCTGGCTGAATTTCAGGAGTCCCCTGGATTGGGTTTCACATGCCTCCTGAAAAAGAGTTCAAAAAATGTAGTGGTTGTGCCCTTACCTTTACAGACATCCAGACAAGCCTAACAAGCCAGATTGACTGAAGGGAACTGACCAAACCAAATCTGTGCACATGGCTACTATTAACCTTGAAATGGGGACAGAACAACTATTAGATAATCAATGATGAAGAATTTCTCCATACAGTTCTCCATACAATTTCTCCATACATTTCTCCATATAGAAAACATTTGCATTTGTTTCCAGAGATTGGAGATTTGCTCACTTTTGTCATGCATTATATCATTATAAGCATTCATTTAAAGCATTTCTTTAGGTCTTTTCAAATTTCTGAGATGATTATTCCTCTGTGTGTGTGCGCGCGTGTGTGTGTAAATTATTTTTAGAAAAGAGAGATTTGCCTAAGCAACTTATTCTTCTGTCTCCATGTCGACCAATGGAGGATGACATTAATCTTTCAGTATGATATCTCTATTTTCTCTTTATTGCCCAATTGCAGGCCAAATTGCAGCAAGGGGAATTTGCAAGCGTTGCCGTTTTCTTTTGAAATCTCTTCCAGCATTATAGATTTCCCCCCTTTTCCTGACTTCATCAAAAGAGGAAGGGAAAGAAAAGTGAAAAGAAAAACACAATCACAACTTGCTATGAGTTGAAGTGTAGACTTTATTTCTCCTCCTTTAAATGACTCAAAGGTCAACATTGCATATTTGTTTCATGAAGCCTAAGACTGAGATTCTGTGCCGCATATTGCTGTCAAAAGATGAGATCCTCTCTTTTCTGTTTTGTTCAGTTGTATCCTGATAAACAATGTTATTTTTAGCTAGAGAGGGAGCAAAGAAAATGCACCGAGAGCACAGAGAGAAGATCGAAACCCTGAGAGTGCTCAGAGATCTTCACAGCATGCGATATGCACAATTTGGGAAAGAATGTCAGGAAAAATAACCTGTGGATATGATTTAGCATTTCTGTGACATCTATAGCTGTGTGGAGGTAAAACAACATTGTAAATGCAGAAATGACACAAACATCAGATTCTGGTTTAATTCCTATGTTGACTGAGAAGTTCTGAAGAATGGCTTTTTGAAGAAAGGCTGCCAGGCTGCAAGTTAAGTAAACTCATTGAATCAAGTGTTCAGCAATGGTCAAATTTTGGGCAAAAGCCATTCATTATTTAAGACTACTCTACTCACAACTGCAACACTATTCAAATATGGGGTCTGCAAATTCAAGAGTTCCGGTTTTAGGGAATGATGATAAACACATTCAGGCAAATATGGTTTCAGGGAATAAGATCATTTCCACTTGCTGTCAGCCTCTTTCTGATAGCAATTTGAAGTTCTTGTTTTGAGATCTCAAACCTAGATGGTAGAGTTAGACACCCTATATGCCAGCTGTCCCTATAGCTCTTTTCCTTTATACAGAGATCCTAAGGAAAATCACTTCACAGGCGTGACTGTTAGAAGTAGATTTCTAGTGACTTTGGAACTCCCTTCTCAGAATGGCCAGAATATATCTCTCTTCACTATCTTTCAATAAGCAGGTAAAGAGGAAAGAGAACTACCTACTACCTTCTTCTGCTTGTTTGGTAGGAATAAGACTAGCTGCTCCCAGAATTTGTAACTTCCTCACTAAAGAGGCTAGCATGGCTCCCTCAATGCTCTCCTTCCATCAGGAGGAGGAAGTGGAAGAGGAGAAGAAGATGATTTTATCCACATTGCACTTCATTCAAATTGCAAGCCAGCCTTAGTCCCAAATTGATGGTACACTGGAGAAGAAATAAAGAGGAAGAGTAGGAGGAAGTTGGTGGAAAAATATATATGAATATAAGTCATTTGCAGAGAGGAAAAAGTCTCAAAGCTAAGTACAAGGCACTTATACCAGTGAAATACACTTTAATTTCATAATTTAAATCTCCTCTTGCAGAGGTATAGATTAATTGGGCTATGTGACCTTTGTGGTGAATGACAACATTGTGCAACTCAACCAAGAACTCAACTAAAGGCACAATTAAATGTGCAATGCACTTTCGGGTCAATGCATAACCATATTCCAAATGTACCCAAATGATACCCCATGCTCAATTCTACTTCCACAACCTGGAACTGAATGTGAATTTCTGCATCAGACATCAACATGTTCTGTAGAAGAGATGATGCTTCTTTAAGACACAATATTCTGGCACTTATAACTATATGACAATGATCGCTTGATTTTGATGATTTTGATTACAATCTCAACGAGACAAGAATTGGTTGGTAGTTCTATACTTAACTTTCTTCTGCTGCCATATTTAATGCAAAATGGATCAAACAGAATTGTTTTCGAAAAGACAAAGCTTAAAGTTTGCTGGTAAGTCAGGAACTCACAAAAAAGTAAGTGACATGACAACCATGGGTCTGCACCATCTGGGGCTAACAATTGATTCAGCCACAAATTTGGGAATCTACTCATCAGTGATGTGGGTTTATATAATAAACAATAAATCTGAATTGCAGTGTATGATTCCAAGGTGAAAATTTTCCTAATATCTAGCTTTTCACTTTTTGTCTGATCAACAGAGCAAGGTGTGTTTTCTTGCTACTCATCTTGATCCCATTCCAAATTGTCTAGACAATTGAATTCAGTGACCCCATTCCAAAGGCCATGCACTTGACAGATATCAATATATCTTCCACATTTATACCTCTGGTCAATCTTTTCCCTCTGGGGAGAAGGAAAAAAAACTAGCTCTTGGTTGGCATGATTTGCACAACTAGGGCCAAGGATGAATTGCCTGTATTTGTTGCTTGGAATTGCAGGCGTTGCACTATGGTGGCCACTGAGAATGATGTAAGACATGACAGGAGCCAAAGGCACAGATGCTCAGCCTTTGCTATGTTGAAAGATGAATAGCAGCAGACACCCGAGAATGAGAGCAGCTTGTTGACAGAAAGCAGTTCAGAGTTCTTAGGTGCAAGGGTTGAAAGAGATGAAAAAGCAGAATGGAGTAACAATTGAGCTTCAAAGGGAACTGGAATCGGGAATGCTGCTTTTTCTTAGAAACACACTATATCCATCAGGTGTACAACTCTCAATGTCAAGGCGATGAGGAGCAAGTCCCATGATTTCATCTGGAACCATTTATTAGTATTTCTGTGTTTCACATTTAATTGGATTCAAACTCGTTCCCTCTTCCCCAGGACATCATTCTGCTTCTGAAGTATTGGACATGTTGAGCAGACCGCAGTGGAATGCAATATTTATGATATGGATAAAAACCATGGCTGAGATCCTGTTGATGTGTCCCAACTAGTACAGAATCAATTACTTACTTACTCACTTAGGCGATCCCTTATAACCCAAGGATGATGGTCCTTCATGTGTAGTGTCTTGGCAGTGGCTCCATAGGTGGTTGTGGGAACCTATTCTTGATTCACATGTTCTCCTGCAGTGAGGAAATCACTTTCCAGGTGGAAGGTGGTCCCGGTCAGGATTGGCTTGACGCACCTTCCTCTTGGCACATTTCTCCCTTTCACCCTCCATTCGTGACTCTCCGAATTTTGCTGCACTGCTGGTCACAGCTGACCTCCAGTTAGAGCGCTCAAGTTTGAGAGCTTCCCAGTTCTCAGTGTCTGTCACAGTTTTTAAGGTTGGCTTTAAGCCCATCTTTAAATCTCTTTTCCTGTTCACCAACATTTAATTTCCCATTCTTGAATTGGAAGTATAGTAATTGCTTTGGGAGATGGCAATTGGGTATTCAGACAATATGGCCAGTAGGATGTAGGAGCATCGCATCGCTTCGGATTCCGGTTCCGGTGATGGCGGGCGGCAGCGACAGCGACAACGCTGAGCTGCGCTAGCCATCTGCACAGAATCCCAAGGAATCCTTGGAAACCCCCCCCCCCCGAACCATCAAAAACTGGGGGAGGTGAGATCGACACCAAAGGGCGAGGTGTTGAGGTCCAGAATCTGAAGAACCAAGGGCCGAGGGACGGGAGAGGCAGGAGGCGGAGGAAGGGAGCGCCGCGTCTGGAACTGGCCTCCCTAAGGGAGATACCTACCTACCAGCGTTGCTGGCCTTCTGGTGAGCTGACTGTCTGGGCATCTCCTGTCGGCGATCCCGCCGCCGCTTGGGCCTGGGACCGCTGCGGGAGCTCTGTTTGACCCGGCGTGGGATCTGGCGTGGTTGCCGTCCCGGCCGCCATCTTGCCTGCCGCCGGGCCTGCGCGCTTGTTGCTGCCGCGGTCAAGGAAAGACTGCATACGGCCCCGGAGGAGGGGCTCACCAGCGCTGCTGCAAGCCCCCTGGCAAACCTCCTGGCTGGCCGACGGTCCCGCCGCCGCCTGGGCCTAGGACCACTGTGTGGGTTCCGTCTGGCCCGGCGAGAGCTCCGTCGCGGCCGCCATCTTGCCCGCCCCAGGTCCTAGCGCCCCAGGTCCTAGCGCCGCCGCGCTCTTGGCGAAAGCCTCGCGCTTGGCGCTTGGCGAAAAGCCTCGGCGTTGGGGGGCCTCTTGAGCTCAGGGAGGACCCGGCCGGACGCCCTGCCACCCCACAGCTGTCGGATCACCACAAGGCTCGGCTGCCGCGGCTGCAATTACCGCGGCCGACACCATCATCAGGCCGCTGCCAGCGCTGGCGCCCGGAGAAGATCGCTGCCTCCTGTCCGGAAGGGATCGTTGCCTTGCAGCGGCCCTGCCACTGGGAGGTACTGGGCCGGCCAGACCATCGCCAGGCCGCCACTGGACCGCAGCCACCAGGCCGCCACGGTAGCTAGGCCGCTACTGCATCCATCAGGCCGCTGAGGAGTGGTGGCCTCCTCTGCCGCTAGGTCGCTGCTGCCGCCGCCCGACGAGACTATTACCATCCTGTGGGACCGGCCGAACGAACGATTCGCCGGTCTGTCGCCTTTGCCGTGGCCGGGGGGCCGTCGCTGTTTTTCCATCTTATGATCCAGCCCCTCTTCCATCAGGCGGCTGTGGTCTCACGGCCCCTCTCCGGCCTAAACTCCACCAGGGCAAAGCAACGAGTTGGGGAGACCCCTGTGCTGACCGTCTCTGTGTGGACCTTGTGTGGACCTCGTGCAGCCCTTTTATGTAGATTCTTGTGTAGACCTTTAAGCCTGTGTAGATCTTTAAGTTGGCTTCTTTGCTGGTATTTACTGAGTAAAATGTGATTGACCATCTGTGCTGCCCCACCCCCGAGTTATCAACTCCGGAAGCCTATCCGCTGGTTACCAACCTTCTGGAGTCTTATCGGGGTCATAGCAATATTTAGTTAACTACCATCATTATCACCCATAAGGGGTAATTGTATAATATCAACTAGCACTTTCCTGGTAGTCATTGTTGTCATCTGTCATCATTGTAATAAGAACGATTTAGAGCATCTAGGCGCCTGCCATCTGCTGCTAGATTGCACCAGCACTTTCGCCCCTCCCCTGTCCCTCTGTGCCGCACTTTATATCGATAAGTAGAGCACTTTAGACCTAGCACTTTATTAATGTGCCTTTGAATATGTGTTGCTGCTAACTAATTTACGATCATTCACGCTCACCGACGGACTGCTCCTGAAATCTATGCACTTTAAGAACTGGTCTATTGAAGCAGTCGGAATATCGACTACCACCCGTATTGCTGCTACCCATGTGGTCCCCTGCCCCCCTTTGGGTACTGTTTATGTTGCTCTGGTGTAGCGGAGGGGGCAGAAGAGGAGGTAGTCCGGAGCCTGGGATTGAGAGTGTGGTAGGGAGGGGGGAGGAGAGGGAGGGGGGATGCTGGCAAGAACCAATAAACTTAACAACAAGCATAGAAGAAAGCACTCTTATGGCTCAGAACTGCGGCATGGAGGGGGGGAGGTGTTCCACTAGCCGAGGGGCCCCCATAGAGGTCGTGGTGGGAAGGAGGAGATGCGGGAGAAGGAGACCTCGAATTCGGCCTGATTCGGACCGCTTTTCCAAATTAACTATTCCCAATAGGTCTCCTAAGGTAATTTGGTGTAACCAGGTGAGCGGGCCCGCTGGCTTGAAGGTGATGTTGTTGAACGCCAGGTCTGTCAACGGGAAAACAACTTGGATCCAGGACTTAATCCTGGAGATCTGGCGTGCATCACGGAGACCTGGCTGGATGAAGCGGGGGGCGTAAATCTCTCCCAGCTTTGTCCTCCAGGTTTCTCCGTGCAACACCAACCGAGAGCCGGAGGACGGGGAGGCGGGGTCGCAGTGGTCTATAGAGATACCATCCATCTAACCAGGAGCCCCATCCCGCAGACCACAAATTTTGAATGCGTCCACCTGAGGGTGGGTGACCGGGACAGAATAGGGATTCTGCTAGTGTACCGTCCACCTCGCTGCACTACAGTCTCCCTACCTGAGCTAGCGGGGGTGGTCTCGAGCCTGGCGGTGGAGTCCCAACGGCTTCTTGTGCTGGGGGACTTCAACATCCACGCCGAGGCAACCCTCACAGGTGCGGCTCAGGACTTCATGTCCACCATGGCAACCATGGGGCTGTCCCAACAAATAACTGGCCCCACCCACTGTGCTGGACACACATTGGACTTGGTTTTCTGCCAGGGATGGGAGCAGGGTGGCGGTGTGGAGGAGTTGTCCATCTCTCCGTTGCCGTGGACCGACCACTTCCTGATTAGATTTGTGGCAGGGCCGCTGCATTAAGATGGTCCGCCCCAGGAGGCTAATGGATCCGAACGGATTCCTGACGGCTCTTGGGGAGTTTCCCGCCACCGCGGTAGGCGACAATGTCGAGGCCTTGGTCGCTCTCTGGAATGGGGAGATGACCAGGGCTATTGACATGATCGCTCCGGAACGTCCCCTCTCAAGTAACCGAGCTAAACCAGCCCCTTGGTTCACCGAGGAGCTGGCAGCGATGAAGCGAAGGAAGAGGGTTCTAGAGAGCGTGTGGCGATCGGACCCAAGCGAGTCAAACCGAGCACGGTTTGTGTCCTTTTTGAGGGCATATGCCGCGGCAATAAAAGCCGCAAAGAAAACTTTCTTTGCGGCCACTATTGCGTCTGCAAAGAACCGTCCGGCGGAGTTGTTCCGGGTTGTTAGAGGCCTTTTAACTCCCCCCACTGGTGGGAGCCCTGACAACTCGGCAACGCGCTGTGAAGCATTTGCTCGGTTCTTTGCAGACAAAGTCGCTTTGATCCGTTCCGGGCTGGACGCCACTTTAGATGCAGTCTCCGTGGATGTGACACAAGCACCTGCTTGTCAGATTTTGTTGGATTCTTTTCAGTTTGTGAAACCCGAGGATGTGGACAAGGTACTTGGAGGAATGAGACCCACCACGTCCATCCTAGACCCCTGCCCATCCTGGCTTCTTAAGGAGGCCAGAGGGGGATTGGCCGAGTGGGTAACGGTGGTGGTTAACGCCTCCCTCCGGGAAGGCAAGATTCCAGCGAGCCTAAAACAGGCTATTATAAAGCCGCTGTTGAAGAAACCATCACTTGACCC
Source organism: Anolis sagrei (assembly GCF_037176765.1). Classification (NCBI taxonomy): domain Eukaryota; kingdom Metazoa; phylum Chordata; class Lepidosauria; order Squamata; family Anolidae; genus Anolis; species Anolis sagrei. The sequence continues at coordinate 11,080,769 of NC_090025.1, read as the reverse complement.
CACTAAATTGGACAACTTTCGGCCTGTTTCCAATCTTCCCTTCTTGGGCAAAGTCATGGAAAGCGTGGTGGCCTCACAACTCCAGGTATTCTTGAGAGACACGGATTATCTGGATCCGGCACAGTCTGGTTTCAGACCGGGACATGGTACCGAGACGGTCTTGGTCGCCTTAGTGGATGATCTGCGCCGGGAGCTAGACAGGGGGAGTGTGTCCCTGTTGATGCTCCTGGACCTCTCAGCGGCCTTCGATACCGTCGACCACGGTATTCTTCTGGGGCGCCTTGCAGAGATGGGCCTCGGGGGCACTGCTCTGCAGTGGCTCCGGTCATTTCTGGAGGGTCGTACTCAGAAGGTGTTACTGGGGGATTCCTGTTCAACGCCGCAGCCGTTGACCTGTGGCGTTCCTCAGGGTTCCATCTTGTCCCCCTTGTTGTTTAACATCTACATGAAGCCGCTGGGTGAGATCATCCGGAGTTTCGGGGTGCGGTGTCACCTGTACGCAGATGACGTCCAACTCTGTCACTCCTTCCCACCTGCTACTAAGGAGGCCGTCGAAGTCCTGAACCGGTGCCTGGCCGCTGTAATGGTCTGGATGAGGGCGAACAAACTGAAATTAAATCCAGACAAGACAGAGGTACTCCTGGTCAGTCGCAAGGCCGAACAGGGTATAGGGTTACAGCCTGTGCTGGACGGGGTCGCACTCCCCTTGAAGGCGCAGGTTCGCAGCTTGGGTGTGACCCTGGACTCATCACTGAGCCTGGAGCCCCAGGTTTCAGCGGTGACCAGGGGAGCATTTGCACAGCTTCGGCTCGTGCGCCAGCTGCGCCCGTATCTTGGGAAGTCTGACTTGGCCACGGTGGTACACGCTTTGGTCACATCCCGCCTCGACTACTGCAACGCTCTCTATGTGGGGCTGCCCTTGAAGATGGTCCGGAAGCTCCAGCTAGTCCAGCGCGCGGCAGCCATGTTGTTAACGGGAGCTGGACGCAGAGAGCATACAACGCCCCTGCTGTCCCAGCTCCACTGGCTGCCGATCTGCTACAGGGCCCAATTTAAGGTGCTGGTGTTATCCTACAAAGCCCTAAACGGTTCCGGCCCAAAATACCTTGCAGACCGCATCTCGGCCTACGAGCCCACGAGGGCCTTGAGATCATCCGGGGAGGCCCTTCTCTCGGTCCCGCCTGCCTCGCAGGCACGCCTGGCAGGGACGAGGGAGCGGGCCTTCTCGGTGGTGGCCCCCCGGCTGTGGAACACCCTCCCTGCTGAAGTTAGACAGGCGCCCTCCTTGATGGCCTTTCGTAGGGGCCTGAAAACATGGCTCTTCGAGCAGGCCTTCAATTGAGTGTATTGAATGACAATGGAATGAACTAGGACTACGAATTTTGGCTATGACCCCAGGACTTGACGAAGCGGATTTTTAGTATAAGTATATGTTATGTTGTATTTGTCTGGTTTGTATCGTCACGGCTTACTGTACACTGTCTTCTTGTTGTTGTTCACCGCCCCGAGTCGCCCTCGGGCTGAGAGGGGCGGTCAATAAATGCAAGAAATAAATATAAATAAATAAATAAATAATAAATGCTGATGATCTTTGTTTCTTCCAGCACACTGACATTTGTCCACTTGTCATACCAAGATATTTGTAGGATTTTTTGGAGGCAGTGCTGATGGAATCATTCTAGGAGTTGAGAATATAATCAATTATTGCTTATGGAATCAACATATAGCTAAATCCAATGGATTCAAAGACTCAGCTCTAATAGGATTGAAACTTACTGCAGAACCAAACTGGTATGGAATGTAATCTGAATTTTAAGGTGGCATCCTACTAGGTAGTTATGATGTCTTGTAATTATTTTGTGTTTACATGTACAACTGTGGGTCTGGTATCATAATTGAAAATGGCCCTAAAACCACTTTCAGAGCCAGGCCGCTACACCATGACAAGCAGGTTCCTAAAAGAGACATGTCCAGCCTCCTCCCACCAGTGAGGCATAGAATGACGAGAAGTTGCAACAGGCCTTCACCTGGATACCTTCTTCTTCTCACCAGCAGGAAGTGGATGGCTATATCATTCTTCAACCCCCTGCTCACTGTTGTGTACTCCTCTTCTGAGGAGGAGGTAGAACAGGAGGGAAGCAAGGGATCAATGCTGGCAGCAACTATTCTACTCAGTGCTTCCGTCCTCTGGTTTCCTTGCTTGCAACTCACAAATACTTTTTTTCCAAAACTTTGGTTTCATGTCTGATGTAAGACTTTTGCTTTGCTTTTGGGATTTTCATTCTGTTCCTTTGCTGCTGTTTGTTTTGCTGAAGTAAATATGTTTTAACCGCTTTAACCCTTGTTGTAAGACTGTTTCTGGGGCAAAACACAACACTTACCTGCAAAACTCTCATTACAGCTGCCTGGCTTTTAAGGTGGGTTTTATAAGGTCAGAACAGGAACTGGAAAATAACTACAGCATCACCACTGTGTGTCCCACATGTAATCTCAGCCATAATGTAATGAAAAATATAATTATGCAGAACTTGGTTTCGGTTACTCAAGCAGGGTATGCAATGTTATTATCTAAAACATGCCAAGGTCAAGAGAAAGGGACTTTGCTATTCCATGTGTCCTAGATCTAGATAGAAAAGGCATGTTAGAAAGAAGCTGGACTGAATTGTTCTCCTTTCTGTGGAGATATATGTACAATTGCAGCTGTTGTCTTCCACGTTAGCAGGCTGGTGAGTGAAATCTAGGTCTTAGTCCAAAATTTAAAGTATTCTGCAAAGACACACAGCACCTTGAATGGCTCTTTTAAAATTCGGATTAAAACCCAGAGTTAATTCTTTGAGGTGGGAGTACCAACTATAACAATAAACATGGAAATCTGTTCAATGTACCAGCAAAGTTTATACAACCTGACCTTGATTTTGCTAATGATATACCAAAGACTGTCAAAGGCAGCAAAGAGAGTGTAATACTAATTTCTCCTTTTATGCAAGTGCACAAAATATGGGCCTAGCTGGCACCTGGAGATAAGTCGATTCAAGAACAGATTGCATAGGGAAATGAGGGGACAAAGGTCGGCAATTTGGGGTTCACCCAGCCAAGTTGCCAAAGAAAAAGCTATTTATTTAGCCATGAATGGTTCATTGCTTTTTCAAAAGGTAGAATTGGGGAAAATGATGTGTTTAACTCAATAGAAGCAGATTTTGGATTGTAAGTAATGTGAGGCCACATTCCTGGTATCCAGAGTGACAACAAATAGCAATATTTGAAGTGGGTACTTCTGCAAAGCCTATTTCCATGAAAACTACCCCTTTCTCGCATCCAAATCCTTTCCACATTTCTCTGAGTTACATTAATGAAAATGTGAATGGATATGGACACCTGTTAACTAAAGTATGTTTATACATATTTAAAAAATGTAGAGAGGAGGAGGAGGAGATGGAGGAAATGGAAAAGAAGACAGTTGGATTATCTTTTGCTCATCTTTCTGTGAACACATCATTAATGCAAAAATGTATAGCACTAAATTGTCTCTGTTTGATGTACAGTCCAAGAGGTGTAGATCAGGTAAACCCATTTTGAAAAAGCCATTAAAATGATTTTTTTCATACAACCTTTCTCAAGATTAACATGCTTTCCTTGACCCTTTCAAGCCCATGAGAGCAAACTATTATGGCTCTGATGCTCTGGGGGAAGAAGAGACTGTGGTGCTATTAATCACCTGCTAGCCATTCCAATTCAATGAATATATATGGGCATCTGTTTTGCCCACACCATACTATTTGTCCAATTAGTCTCATGTTGCTTGGCAGCACTTCTTCAAGGACTCAAGGATAGAGTATCTTTTATATGTATCTTTCATCTGAAAATATAAGTTGAAATAGAGATCTTCTATATGCAAAGTATAAATTCAGTAGAGATGAATACAGGACAGACCTCTATATCTACCTTTTCTGCATCCATGGATTCAACTAATCGAGACTTGACAATGTTTTAAAAAATCCCATGTGCTGAGCATATGGCATATGTTGATGTAACCTTTTACCATTTCACAGATCCTCAGGGTTTCTCCAGCAGTCCTTTCAGTTGTTTTATTTAAGGTTCAACATTGCAAATAGGACACATCCCTAATGGGACTTGAGCATCTACAGATCTTAGTATGGAGGGGTGTCCCAGAAACAACCCCTGGGGATGCCAAGGACACATTATATTGCAAATTTGAGAATTACTGATGATGAAAGGATTTCCTCAGTGCTTGGAAAGCAAAGAGAAACCTGTTGAATGTATGGACATATTCTGCATGAAATCATTTTTTTTTTTTTTGCAAAAAATAGCATTCTTTGTGCATGACTATTGCTTTCTGTGCAGAAAATGAAATTTTGCTCCCATGAAGCATGTTTTTGATTGAACTATGTCAAGTCAAGTTCACTTTATTGCAGTCAATGACAAGTTCAGCCTTATATTGAACTATGTTAACCAAGTATTATCTCCAGCCTGACACCCGCAAACCCAAATTGACTGCCAGTACCCATACCAAGTGATAGAGATCGATAACAGTTGGGGGAGGGGAGCAGCAGGATGATATTTCCAGAATTCTGAAAGGAGTACTTCTTCTGATTATCCTAGATTCAATTGATAATGGAGATAGCTAGAAATTTCATCTTTCTGGACCGCAAACACCATCTTAACCGACCGCCATCATTTAGTGTGAGTACTGGCTGTTTTTGGTAGGCTGTGACAGCATTTACAATATAACAATACTGTTACTATTGTGAATATGTAGTATGGCTACAGCAGTTACAGATCTGCAACTTGGAGTTATGAATGAGTAAGTGGGGTTGGATTGGATGGCTCATAAGGTCTCTTTCAATTCTATGATTCTAGTGTGATACAGGATATCAGCCATAATTCCTGAGTAGAATTTGCTAGTGTGTGTGCTGATTAAGTCACAAACTGTGCATTGTCTTTGAAAACTGCCGTTTTCAAAGACTTTCTGACAGCGGGGAGAAAATTGGCTAAATAATTTGTTCCTTCCTGCAAGAACAAAATTAACGAAAATGTACGTCCCCAGGGCTCTGTCACTAAGCAATGGTCCTTAGTAATGTCTTCCCCTGGGAGAAGAACATTAAATTACCCCTTGCTTCTTAAAGTCCGTGAGGCTATGTAGTATTAGAAGGTTGTTTGAGGTTTCTCTTCTTGGTTTTTCCCCCACAGTAACAGCTCTGAGACTTAGAGCAAGCTTTGTTTACCCAAAGCTCTTGTCATTTCATGGGACCGTTGCAAGTCAGTGTCCTCAAATTCAGGGAGCATGTCTCTTTGGAAGATCCTTCACATGGCTCCCAAGAACCTCACATAATCCAACCTCCTCCTCTCCTTGCCTCCCTGCTGAGTTAATGGAGTGCAAACAAGTTTGTCAAATTAGGGTGAATGCTCTTGGCCCATGGAAAGGAGTGAAGCAACACATCCACTATTCCTTTCCACAGTCACACTATAAAGTATGGGGAAGAGTGTGCCAAAAACCACCCATTCCTAGTGTTTTACATCTCCATGTAGATATTGATGGTGGACCATAAAAATCTATATACTGCACACAGGCCCCATAGTTCTCCATAGTTCTCAACCTGTGGGTCCCCAAATGCTTTGGCCTACAACTCCCAGAAATCCCATCCAGTTTACCATCTGTTAGGATTTCTGGGAGTTGAAAGTCAAAACATCAGGTTGAGAACCACTGCTCTAGATCATAGGTCTCTCACCTGGACAATTTCCAGGATAATGCCAACATGTATGAATCTCAACTACCCACATATTTCTGCCCAATTGAGACTTGATGTCATATTTAAATCAGAACAGTACCCAACTCAAAGTAGATTGTAAATTATTCTATACAAAGTAAGCATCCTTTATGTATTGCCAAAGGCTTTCATGGCCGGAATCACTGGGTTGTTTTAGGTTTTTCCGAGCTATATGGCCATGTTCTGGAGGCAATTTTTCTCCTGACGTTTCGCCTGCATCTATGACAAGCATCCTCAGAGGTAGTGAGGTCTGTTGGAAGTAGGAAAAATGGGTTTATATATCTGTGGAATGACCAGGGTGAGACAAAGGACTTTTGTCTGCTGGGGCTAGCTGTGAATGTTTCAGCTGATCACCTTGATTAGCATTCAATGGCTTGGAAGCATCCTTTCTCCCTGGTTATGTTAGCATAGATGAGGCAGAATTTCCTCTTCAGACTCTAAATCAACCAGCTAACCTTACATAGAATTAGAGGTGGCAGAAAGAGATCCACTGAAAAAAAAAAGATGGGAGTGGGCGGGGGAGAGAGTCTTAAATATCCTTAATTCTACTTCTTGGACAACTTATACTGACCCATCAGAATTTGACCATAGTGTGCTGGGAGATCCAGAAATTCCTAGAGAGATGTTATCTCAGTAAAAAAAGTGCAAATGTTTTATTCACAGTTTTTCACTTTCAAGAAGGCCCAGTGCCCTTAACCCCAGTGTAGGTGGAGGACTGACTTTATGTTGTTTATTGATTTTTGCCTTCACGTCCACACAGATATATGGCAACCCTATCCTATGGTTTTCTTGTCAATATTTAATTATTTACTTCCTTCTTAGGTGAGAGTGTAACATGCACAACATGATTTCCATGGCTTATCACGGTTTTGAACCCTGGTTTTCCATAGTACTAGCCCAATGCTTAAACTACACTCTTATTTCTGAATTTTTAAAAAGTAAACTATCCTTCTGTAGGAAAAAAAATAAAATATGATTTTGCTACTGTACACATTAACAACACATCCAGTTGTTAATTTCACATCCAGTGAAATGCCACTAGCAAATCTAAAAATTCAATTCAAATCCAATCAGCTTCTGATGGATCTGAAGTGACAGTAAATTGTTGCCTCTTGGGTTAAGGAGTAAGGAAAGGAATTACACGCCACCTTCTCTTAGCAGTAAAAAAGGGCATTGTGGTCTCGGAGACAGAGAAATCCCTCCAAGAGTCTTGGCCTGCAGACATATGAAGGATGCTTTCTGAAAGTCCACACAGTCCCATATGCCATTTATTACTGGTGGCTGAACTGCAAATTGCACAATAGCTCTAAGCACCACCTGTGGGTGCAATAGTCAAAATCACTCTTAGAACATTTTTGCTTTGCATAATCCAAAGTACTCACTGGCTGGTAGTATCAGAGTGAAAAGTAACAGCAACAAAAGCAGAGGCAAGGATACAGCCCACTTCAAAAGAGAATTGCTGGGAATGATGAAACTAGTTGTGCTGAGTTACAACTGGGAATGACAGCAAGTGTGGTGTAGCAATTTAAATGGTAGACTAAGACTATCATGGAGAAGAGGGCTCAAACAGAATGCTTTCAGGTAATTTCTGGTTTATGGTGACTCAAGTGTGATCCTTTCATAGGGTTTTCTTTGAAAGATTTGTTCGGGGAGCTTTGTCTTTGTCTTCCCCTGAGGCAGAGAGTGTGGGTTGCACCCAAGGTCATCCAGTGGGTTTCTATGGGCTGTGCAGGAGTTCAAACCTCAATCTGTAGAGTTACAGTCCAGTGGTGAAACCATCACACCACACTGACTTTTGCAGGCTTAAACACTTGGTTATATCTCAACTACTCTACGTACAGCTCTTTTGGATCATCTGTATTGAGACCATGGACTGACTTAGTTTTTCCTTTTCTTGGGCCAGAAATGTGCTCTCCTTGATACTTCCAATTCTGAGAAAGGACAGTGTGCTTCCGCAAATGTTTCAAGGTCAGAAAGTTAGACCCTGGAACTGCTGAAATTGCACACCCTATTTTAGTGTGTGGTTTCCCACTGCATAGCAGAGCGTGGTTCTTTATTGCTGAAGTAAATGGTACCTTCCTCAACTTTCCTAAAAACCATTGATGCTGATATTCATCTGGCAAGCAATTCATACCTAAGCCAGGAAAGTGGCATTTTTCCTACAGATATAGGTTAACATGCCCAATGCCCAGAAAAATTTGAAAATGGGACAATTTTGCCATAAATGCATCTCTCCCTACTAGTCCCAAGGAGCTCAGGGAACTCCTAAGTTATATGCATATGGGAGCCTCCCACTTGAGCAATTATGTAATCCACACACTTAGGGCCTTTCCACACAGCCATATAACCCAGAATATCAAGGCAGGTAATTCACAATATCTGCTTTGAACTGGATAATCTAAGTCCACATTGCCATATAATCCAGTTGAATGTGGATTGTATACAGCTGTGTGGAAGGGGCCTTAGTTTCAACTATGTCCTAGCATCTCATGTTCCAGCAACATGCAACCTTATGCAGTCTATTAGCCTTCAGCAGTTACCACCAGCATTCAATAAACTTCTTGTGAGTGAAAGAACAAAATAAAAAATAGCCAAGTTGCCAAACAGCCAGCTGGATGCTTATTTGGACATATAGTCCCTGGGTTGATCAAGCAGGAGTCCACCTGATTTGGAGTACAGATTCAGCAGGACAATCTTACTATATCCAGCAATGAATCATGGATCATTCCTGCTACAACTTAAGAGCTGACAGCATGATAGACCATCAAGCTCAATGAGGACCCCATTCTGCTCAAGGGGATATCTTTTTTTCACTGGCTCCAAGAGTCTTCTGGCTTCAGGATGCATGTTGGACTGGCCACCCATATCATGGACTAAAGTGAGACGCTGTCACACTGGCAGCAAGGAACAAGGGCAGCTAATTATCCATGTTCCACTCCTGATATGAAGAAAGTTATTTAGAACAGATGCTGCTGTAATTAGAATACATTGGGGAAATTAAAAGTGCTCAATGGTCCTCAGCTTCCTACATTCACTGCTGTGGTGTTACTGTTGCTACAGTGCATTAAAAACCATTGGGGAAAATCAATTAACTGGACACCTGCTATTTCGCCCACAAGCACCTTCTATGCACTCTGCTTTCCTGTTTATGTGATTCAGCATTTTAACCTCTCACTCAATGCTCCAGTTAAAGCATCTCCAGAAAGTTGAACCTGATAACCCATAGGGTTCTGTCCAACTGTGATTGTTCTGGTTTCAAGATCACTGGTGGGCTTGCAAAATTTGGAATTATGTTGCATGCAATTGAAATGGGGTGATGATTAAGGGCTTACGCAGATGGGTATTAGGGAAGCAGGGGAAAGTATTGGGAAGAGTGGAGAAACCATCTTACCTTGTTCTCTTCCAACAAGGTCTGTCTTCAGGAATGGCCAGCCATCCCACAGCTTTTCTCTATCTTCTTTTTGATTTTGCTTGCTACTCCCCTTTCTGGAATCAAGAGGCAGGTAACATACAATTCCTGAGTCTGCTATCCCTTGGAGCACACTGGGAAGATGGAGTCCCTCAGGCAGCCACCAGAAGTAGTTGTGCATTATGGGATAGACTCCATGGGCCTCCATTTTGCCAGCATGCAAAAATGAAGAGAAAAGAGGGAGAAACATCCATATAATGAGGTTAGGAAAGTGCAATATTTTTGAAAGTTTTAGAAGTAATAGCTGACATGTGGGTGTGGCCCACACCAAATAAATTTAGAATCAAATCTTACCCAATACATTTTAGTTTGTATTTTGTAAATCTTGGAAGGCTCCCTCCCAAAGTCAGCTTCATTTTCATGGCAAGCCAAAAACGCTCCCATTCCTCTGTAAATTAATGGCCTCTCCTCATTAGGCAGGGGAAAGGAGGGAGAAAGCAGAGTTCCCTGGGAAGAAACACAGAAGTCTGGGAAATGTAGTTTGGGAAGGCAAGGAGCCCTATGCCAGAAAACACATAAGGCCCCACCCTAAACTATATTTCACAGAATGCATCAGCATCAGAAAGCATCAGAAATCCCCAATTGGGATGAAGAGGGTTCAGAGAGAGATTTGCCACTCCATAGCCAGCCAGAATTCCAATAAATTGGTTAATATTCTATGCTATGATTTGTATTCCTGTGTTATAAATGTCATTTCCTAATTGATTTTATCATAAAAACATGGGAAAGTTTTTAAAATAATTTTAATTAAGATTTTTCAGTATATACAAAATAAAAACAGTGATAACTAAACATAAAAGTAAATTAAAGACAAAGGAGAGGGGAGCAAGGGAAAAAATTATTAAACTGCAAAAACTTTGTCTTTGCAGGAGGGACATCATGCTATAGCAAAATAGTTTTTCAATGGATATCTCATCATTGAGTCTCAACCAATTCAACATAGTTTGTGCCACACAAACATAGCTTATGAAGTAGAACATCTACTTTTAAAGTAAGGACTATGCCATTAAATGGGAAATAACACTTCCAAACTAGAAACATATTTTCTTTATTATTAAATCATATTGTTTATCAACATTTGAAAATTCCCCAAAAATCAATGGATAAGTAAAACATTCCAAAAGTCAGTGGGCTAGCAGTGGCAAATGTGTTCTACCATTGCAGCAAGTTTCACCCCAAGAGCTGTAAAATGAAGGAGAAGGGAGCCCCTGAATTTTCCCCAATTATAATAATTATGTGCAATACTCTGGTTATTGTAACGATTTTTTCATAAACACTACTTTAGAAACACTTTAAAATGAAGCACCACCCCCTTTTTGTAATGACTTTTGAAACATTTTTATCAATCACACATGCCTAGATATGGTCCTTAGATTAAGTTTGAAACCCAATCATTAAGTGCTGCAGTTTCTCAAGTTTGCTAGAACTTCACTTTACATTTTAACCTCGTCACATTGTAAGTATACTTAACAAGACATTTGCTTGTGTTGAACATTTGTGAATGCTTACTGAATAGGAGGAGATGTAAAGAAGTTTATATGTGTCGTTGAAATTGTACCAGCAGGAATACAGCTTCAGATACATTCTAGAAAATTTGTTGTTTAGATTAAGCATGCAACTCATTGCATGAGTTGTAGTTGCTTGTCATACCTGAACATACAATGACAGAATCTCTGGGGGTCTCATCTTTGATTTCCAAGCAAAGGACCCTTATAAGAAATCCAGAACACACGTAGTAAAATGGCACCAAAATTCAGAGAAAGTAGAAGCCATCAATTGGCAACAACATTTTATGAAAAAGGTAATGAGGTGAGTTTTTTTAATAATTCATCTGCCCTGAACTAATAGTCTTTCCCCTTTATTTCCCAGTTCCCATGGGTGAATATTGATCTTTATATCTAAACAAAGTCCAAATTTGTTTGTTACTTTATCATCACAGCAGAACAGAGTACTGATTTTTCAATATACTTAAACCTAGACCAGCTTGCAAGAGGGAATTTACAAGTCAAGATATTTCATTTTACAGTGAGTCATAGGCTGACAGCATTGCTTCCAATCAGTGTAATTAGACAGTAGCAAATAACTACAGAGCTACAGTATGGGGAGATGGAAAGCTTAGAATAATGTGGGATTTTTGAGAAAAATGTTCGAGAAATTCAAAGGCTTTTTATCAGCAAATAAATGCCCATAGAGGCAAGTGACAGGAAGGTTTGTTGTTGTTCATTCGTTCAGTCGTTTCCGACTCTTTGTGACCTCATGTACCAGCCCACGCCAGAGCTCTCTGTTGGTCGTCACCACCCCCAGCTCCTTCAGAGTCAAGCCAGTCACTTCAAGGATGCCATCCATCCATCTTGCCCTTGGTCGGCCCCTCTTCCTTTTTCCTTCCATTTTCCCCAGCATAATTGTCTTCTCTAAGTTTTCCTGTCTCCTCATGATGTGGTCAAAGTATTTCAGCTTTGTCTTTAATACCCTTCCCTAAATAAAGCCAGGCTTTATTTCCTGGAGGATGGACTGGTTGTATCTTCTTGCAGTCCAAGGCATCCTCAGAACTTTCCTCCAGCACCACAGCTCAAAAGCATCGATCTTCCTTCGCTCAGCCTTCCCTAAGGTCCAGCTCTCACATCCGTGGTGACTATTGGGAATATCATTGCTCTAATTATGTGGATCTTCATTGGAAGTGTGATGTCTCTACTCTTCACTATGTTATCGAGATTGGCCATTGCTCTCCTCCCAAGAAGTAAGTGTCTCCTGATTTCCTGGCTGCAGTCTGCATCTGCAGTAATATTTGCACCTAGAAATACAAAGTCTGTCACTGCCTCCATGTTTTTCCCCTCTATTTCCCAGTTTTCAATCATTCTTGTTGCCATAATCTTGTTTATTTTTATGTTTAACTGCAACCCAGCTTTTGCGATTTCTTCTTTCACCTTGATTAGAAGGCTCCTCAGCTCCTCCTAACTTTTGGCCATCAAAGTGGTGTTATCTGCATATCTAAGGTTGTTAATGTTTCTTCCAGCAATTTTCACCCCAGCCTTGCATTTGTCAAGCCCCGCACATCGCATGATGTGTTCTGCATACAAGTTAAAGAGGTTGGGTGAGAGTATGCAGCCTTGCCATACGCCTTTCCTAATCTTGAACCAGTCTGTTGTTCCATTGTCAGTTCTACTTGGTTCTTATACAGATCCTTCAGGAGAGAGACAGGAAGGTAGAGAAGGTATAAAACAACAGAAAGCACCTTTAGATATTTCTATATGAAAAGCCTAATGCAATGTTGCTTTACAAAATTCTCCTCTGTTCTTACTGCAGCTGAAAATTAGATGGAGCAAGTTTGTTTTCTGCTGTTCCAAGAGACCAGGACAGAAACCAGTGTACTAAAATTATAAGGAAGGAGATTCTGGATTTACATTAGAAAGAACTACCTGATGATAAAAGCAATTCAAGAACAGAAGATACTGTATGCAAAATGATGTGTTGTAAATAAATAAATAAATAAATCTTCCTAGAGACCAACCTCTGCAGCCTTCCCATGAGCAAATCATCAGAGCCCCAAGGGCAATCCAAACATTTGGGTTACTTCCTGGATGGCTCTTTACTGGAAAGTAAATCTTGGTAACTTCCTTTGAAGTCCCATAATCAATTAGTAAGAGTGAAATCCCAAGGTCTACCTTAAGGGTATGTCCTTTACATCTTCACACCTAGGTCCCAGGTCCTACAGAGGCCATTCCAGAGCAATACTCTCTGCCATAAGGGTTGCCAAAGTAAACACCGAAATCTTAACTGTATGTAGGTACCACCCAAACCAATTATCCAATTCCCTTAGGAATAGTATGAGGTAGACTATATTTTGAGCATGATGTACTCCCATGTAATTTTTATTAGCCTATGTTGCTGTCAAAGTCTACCCATACAGTATCGCTGAGTATCCAAAAACCCAATATAAAAGTTGTACATGTGGACAAATCTTAGTATCCCACTCTCTGTAGGGCTAGGAATTTGAATGCTGAAGCAAACTTTCACTATTTTTATTTATTTATTTCCTATATTTATACCTTGCCCTCCCCCCCCCCCCCCCGCCACCCTGAAGGGAGAAGTATTTCTTATTTGAGAATTATGCCTTCATTTTGTTGTCTAAGGTATATTTCTTATAACGAGCAATACAGGGGTGTGTTTTTTTTGTTTTGGTGCTATTGCTCCAACATCCCCTCCCACTCCACCCTGCCACCTCTCAATTTCCTGCTGTGGCTCTTGAAAGGCCTCCCATCCTATGAATAACAAGTGGGTTCAAACTACAGCACAGATCATACAGAATGAATGAATGGATAGCCTGCAATGAGTTTATGGAGTGGGCAGCTTAGCAGAGCAGTCACGGCCTCCTGTTAGAGACCAAAGCAGAACTGATGTGGTTCTCTTCTGAACTATGTAATGGGTGATGGCAGGGACTCTCTAATACATTTTTCATTCCTATGAAATCATAAATGTTACAAAAGAATGACTTTTCATGTACAGTATGTAGATTTATGGCTAGAATAAACTCTCCTGAAAATTGCCGGCCTGTTTGTCTATTACCGCATTTTTCAAGAGAATGCTTTTAGCACCTCGGCCTTTATTTTTTAATGTTTCTCAAAGGTTTGACTCTCTGAATAATTCTATCAAGTTAACCAATAGCCAGTGAATAAATGTAGAGTTTAGCTGCAGTTTGTCTTTGAGCCTAAGAATGGTTTCGGCCCTGATATTGCAGAACGTGGACAAATAAATAGAACAACAAAGCAAAGAGGCATCCATTTCCCCCCATGGCCCATTTTGTTCTGCAAAAATGACCTTATTCACTATGGATTGTTAAAGCCGTAGGAACAATTATATTTCCCAGTCTGCTCTGTTCCCAAAGTTACACCATTTTTCCACTACAGTAAATCAGATTTCATGCTTCAGACCAGGGGAAAAAAAAGAAAAATGTGGCTTCACCCTTAACCATAAGAGAAGATTAGTAAACAGACTCAAAGTGTGCTAAGTCCTCTAACTTTGGCATTCCAAATGTTTTGGACTTTGTTGTAGGTTTTTTCGGGCTGTATGGCCATGGTCTAGAGGCATTCTCTCCTGACGTTTCACCTGCATCTATGGCAAGCATCCTCAGAGGTAGTGAGGTCTGTTAGAACTAGGGAAAAGGGGTTTATATATCTGTGGAATGACCAGGGTGGAACAAAGGACTCTTTTCTGCTGGAGCTAGGTGTGAATGTTTCAACTGACCACCTTGATTAGCATACAATGGGCTGACTGTGCCTGGAGCAAACTTTTGTTGAGAGGTAATTAGATGTCCCTGCCTGCTTCCTCTCTGTTGTTGTGCTGTTGCAATTTTAGAGTTTTTTAAATACTGGTAGCCAGTATTGGACTTTGTTTTGGACAAAGTTTTGGACTTTGACTTCAATAATTCCTGACCAAACTGTCTGGGGCTTCTGGATGTTGACATCCAAGGCAGCTGGAAACACTGGTCATAGGCTGGATCAACACAGGCATATTGTGTAATTTGAATCTGTGTTATATGGTGAGTGCAGACCCATATAATGCAGTTCAATACTACTAAACTGCATTATATAAGTCTACATTTACCATAGAATGCAGATTCAAACTGCATTATAAATTGATACTGGTGTTGATGATTATGTTCCAAGTGTGATGTTTTACGTTAGATATAATTTATCTGATAGGTTATGTTATTTAATTCTAGTTGCCATGTTATAATTTGCTTTTATATGTTGGGCATTGAATGTTTGCCGTTTTATTCGGTGGAATAAGCCTTAAGCCCCCTCAGGAATATTTAAAAATTATTATTATTATTATTATTATTATTATTATTATTATTATGTATTGAGTTCAAAATGGTGCTAATTCAAGCAAAGTAAAGACTAAGCCATAACTGGAAAACTATTGGAATGTGGTTTTTGCTGTCTCTTTTCTAGACAACAGACATGTCTTCTCAGGTGTTATGTTTCATTTCCCAGAACCTAATAGTACTGTCTACTAGGGCTCGGCGGTTTCGTTTCGTTAATTCGTAATTCGTTAATAATTCGTTAATTTTGTTGATTACGAAGCGATAACGAACCATTCTGGAGCAATTTTTTTAAAAAACGAATTTTTTAAGACGTTTTGTAAATGCTTCGTATTTCGTTATTGTATTCGTTTCGTTATTGTTCTGAGGTCGTTTCATTATTATTTCCGCATGTCTGGGCCAGTTTTATGGTTTAATTAGTGAAAAAAAATTATAATATCACACCAACAGTCAAGAACAGAGGGAGAGGGAAGCTTCAGAAGTTTTTGGAGGTTTTTTAGCGTATTTCGCGGTCGCGTCCGCCATTAACGAATCTATTCGTTATTGTTTCGGAAATTGATTCGTTATTTTTTTACCATTTACAAAATTTCGTAAATATCAAACTTTTTAAAAGGAAAATTTTGTAATTATTTTAAATATCGAAACGCAAAAACCCCCAAAAAACGAATCGATTTTAGAAACAAATTTTTCCATTGTTATCCAGGCCTACTGTCTACTGATGCCATACTCAACTTCTGGAATGATTCAATCAACATTGTCTCTGCAAAATCCTACAAATGTCTTGGGAAGACAGGCAGACAAATGTACGTATTCTGGGAAAACAAAGACCACCAGCATTGAAGCAATGATCTTCCACCATCAGTTTCGCTGGACTGGCTGCCTGATCACCATCTCGCTAAGCAATTACTATACTCTCAACTCAGGAATGGAAAACATTGGTGGACAGGATATGAGATTTAAAGATGGTCTTAAAGCTAACCTTAAAATCTGTGCCATAGACACTGAGAACTGGAAAGCCCTGGCCCTTGAGCATTCTACCTGGAGGTCAGCTGTTACCAACACTGTTGTGGAATTTGAAGAGGCATGAATGGAGGGTGAAGGGGAGAAACATGTCAAGAGTAAGGCATGTCAAGCCAACCCTTGTCAGGACCACCTTCCATCTGGAAATCAATGTCTTCATTGAGAAAAAAAACATGCATATCAAGAATAGGCCTTTACAGTCACCTACAGACCCACTGCCAAGACCCTACTCTTAAAAGGCAATCATAATCAGCCATGAGTGATAGCCTATGATCATGATGAGGAGGACATGTCTGGCTAAACACAAACGTTGTTCAGAATCCTGTTATTTTTATCAATGTATAGCCTTCCAAGTGAAAGCCTTTGGACATCTGAGTTCAAAGTGGAGTATCTGCATTGAACTCAAGATGGTGGGATTGTATGTGGTTCCATTAGTCATGGGTGTGTGTGCATTGTGCAACAATGAAGATGGATGAGCTTTACATACCATGAATGTGTATGGGGTTTTCTTTGGCATTTGACTGTTCATTTGATAACACATTTGGTGTCTTAGTTCAATTGTAGTGTTTCTGTTCAATATACTGATTTTTCTGTTCAATATACTGATTTTTCAATATACTTAAACCTAGACCAGCTTGCAAGAGGGAATTTACAAGTCAAGAGTTCATATAATATAATACTACTAATAATAAAATATTATAATTATATATTTATATTACATGTAATATTACTAATAATATTACAATATAATGGTATAGTACAATATAGTAATATTTAATACTGATATTGTACTATGCTATATATGTGTGTGTGTGTGTGTGTGTGTGTGTGTATCTTGTAAGCTGCTCTGAGTCCCCTTTGGGGTGAGAAGGGAGGTATATAAATGTTGTAAAGTAAATGTTGTAAAGTATAACATCTTGGTAGCATAATAATTCATAATTCTGCACAGAGAGATCTATGTGATACACCATAATGTGTCCACAGGTTTGCACTACAAATATGGCCCATGCAAGAGGAGGAAGGAAGGAGAGGAGGACGAGGAAGAAGACGGGAAGGAAGACAGGGGGAGTAACAACAATAGTAAAGTTTTTCCTTTTCTTTTGCACAACCGATATCATATCCACTGGAAAGGACAATTCCCCCCAAACACCCTAGAGCAGTGTCATTGAAAACTTAGCTGCAGACATACGCAGCTAATTAATTGATTAATGTTGTTATCAGAGTGGGCTCACCCTCTGAAATTTCGTCTGATCAGGGTACTAATTTTACAACATGGTTGCTAAATGAGGTGTGCAGCCTTTTAAAAATTCCCCTTCCGTGATCATGCGACTCCCTATCAGCCAGAAACAGATGGGCTCTCCGAGTAGTTTAATCAAACACTTAAGCAGATGCTTAGGAAAATTAATCAGTGCCGAACCAAAACATTAGGATAAATGCTTACCTTTGTTTTGTTTGCCATTTGGGAGGCTCTTTGGTCATCAATGGGATACCTTCATTTTACTCCCCCACCCCTTCCTTAAAAAGCGGTTCCTCCGCTAATAGGAGGTGGGTTGGCATGGGGTGCTAATTACGGAAGATGGAAGGCATCACACTTCCTAATAAGACAGGTTGTTTGCCTATGGAAATGAAGACTTTGAATTTGTAGCCAAATTTGTAAAAGTAATTTCATGCAGAAAGGTGCAAGCTACAAAGATTTTTCCCCAGGTGCAAGAAGGCTGTCAACAGTCTGACCTCAGAAAGTTACAGTGGAGGAGGAGGAGGGTTTACATCCACAAAAGTTAATGAGAAATTAAAATAGCACTCTTAAAGCTGTTGCTATATTTCTTTTTCTCCTTTCCCTTCCTTCCTACTTTTTATTCTGCAGGAGACTTGCATATTTTCTTCTTTGAAAACTGTAAAAGCAATTTGTTTCAGCCACCCTTTTACTCCAGTAATTAGTAACTTTCGAAGGTGTGTTTTTTCTAAAAGGTTTGCAGTTATTCCAAACCTGTTAAAATACTTTCCATATTTGGACTTGATCAGAGGACGTATAATTCATCTCGCCGACCTCATAAAGTCTCCCTGTTCCCTAAAAAATATCTGAAAAGAAGCAGCAATTTCTACTAATGGTAACATGGAAATAAGATTTTTCCCTTTCTCATAACACTGGAAGCTGAAGGAACCAGCCAAGGATCTTGAATGATGGGAAATTGAGAATGGATAAATGGAAGTGTTTGTCCACAAGGTGCAAAATGAAGCTGTGGAACCCAGTGCCACAAGTTGCAGTCATTATGTTCAAGTGGGATGGCTGAAAGGGAATTGGGCAAATGCAATGGGTTGACTCAACCTTGAAGGAGCTGGAGGTGGTGATGGCCGACAGAAAGCTCTGGTGTGGGCTGGCACATGAGGCCATGAAGAGTCAGAAGTGACTGAAAGAATAAACACAAACTAGCTAATCAGTGCAGAATAGTGGCTTGTGCATTGGACTATGGGTGCATCTCTACACTATAGAATTAATGTAGTTCATTACCACTTTAATTACCATGACACAATGCTATGGAATCTTGGGAACTGTAATTTTTCCAATTATTTAACCTTCTGTGCCAAACAGTGCTGGTGCCCCCACCAAATTATTTATTTCAGGATTCCACAGCTTTGAGCAATGACAGTTAAAGTGGTGATAAACTGTATTAACTCTACAGTACAGATGAACCCTAAAACTCTGAAGACTAGAGCTCAACACAACAACAAAGTTGCCCACTAGCCTTTATGACTATGGCTAGTAGTAACTAATAGGCTTGGGCGGTTTCGTTCGTTAATTTCGTAATTCGTTATTAATTCGTATTTAAATTAGCTTACGATCCAATATTGAGCCATGCAGGAATAGTGTGAGGAGTAAATTAGATTCGAAACATTTTTTTCAATTTATTTCGTAATTGTTTTGTAATTGTTTCGTAATTATTTCGTAATTATTTTCACATGTCTGGTGCAAGTTTTATAGTTGTTGTTTGTTTTATCACACCAACAGTCAACAACAGAGGGAGAGGGAAGCTTCAGAAGTTCGCCCTGTCCCATTTGGAGGTTTTTTTAGCATATTGCGCAATCGCGTCCGCCATTAACGAATCAATTCGTAATTTTACAAAATTTCGGAAATTTCAAAATTTTTAAAAGGAAAATTTCGGAATTATTAAAAAAAAAAAACGAAATGCAAGGGCCCCCTAAAAAGCAAAACGAGTTTAGAACCAAATTTTTCCGTGGTTACCCAAGCCATATATATATATATATATATATATATATATATATCCCCATCTAGACAGGGGATTATAATTTTTTATCCTGTGACATAAAAGGGATGCTTTTATGGCATAGGAAAAGAAATAAGACATATTTCTAAAATGATCTTCTCCTATTTTTGTCCAACCTCTTTCTCTTCCTCTCTTTTACTTTGATGGCTCATAACTACATTTTGCTCAGCCTCAGTTTATTGTTCCATGTTCTTATATTTCTGCAATGGAAAACCTATTGCTTTAAGTCATAATCATCCTATGAGATCTACCTCTGCATCAGCACATAGCTCAACACGGTGGGCAGAGTGTGGCAACACTATTCACTTTTTTGCTCTAATTGCCAAATTCAGCAATTCTGCAGTGGCTTTTTTCACCCTTCGCATGCTCAGCAAAGTTATTCCCCCAGCATTATTTAACATAAGCATGGCTCCCAGATTAATATCTGCATTAAAATCACCTGTCACCTTCTTCTCGTTGATATAATTCTTCCCAGGAACAACCTTCAAAAGTTGCTGAAATTTTCTTCTGTGGTGCAAAGCCATAAATGCTTGCAGATAAGAATCTGAGTATAGTTTATGGTGATTAAATCATGAAATAGGATGGGCCTCATTTTGCCTCCCCCCCCCCCCAAATATACATTCTTGCTGCAATTTGAAACAGACCAAATCTAATAGCAAACAATATTTACGCTCCAGTTGGCTTCAGGATTTTGAAGATGTTGCTCATATGTTTCACTTTCAAATGGTCCTGAGAGATCAAGAAAGCAACTTTGTCACTTTACTTGCCTGCTGCGTCGAGAAAAGAAAAAGAAATCACATCAGTCCGAAAACCATATGTCAGCTATTGCAGAAAAGTGACTTCAAAATGTGGGGGCAGCCATAAAGAAAGTTAAAGGACTGAGAAGATAAAGGGGGATGTATTATTTGCACAGAACTCTACTCTGTGGTAGCAGTCATTTTGCTTCATCCATATTGTTTCCCAAAATAACCGTGTGCAAATTTTGCACAAAATAAGAACCAAAGTGTGAATATTCTCATCAATTTGAGATTCTTCTTGATGCAATTTCTCAACAATGAAAACGTTTTTTTTTTACCATTTCCCAAAGTTGCTAAATAATATTTCTATCTCTATGCATTCTCCACCCCAGTAATGAAGGGCTATGGATTGTTTGCACCTCTGCCCCATAGCTATGTCATTGTTGGCACACAAAGGGAAAATGGAAACCAACAGGCAGAAGTAACAGCTTCTTAAAACTCTGTCATCATCCTCTTTCTATTTCTTTTGTAACTCTCCCAGTGCATTGATTATTTGTGGTCATACATTCAACTGAAATTGTTTTCCGAATTGCGTTGAGTGTTGTAAGCAAAATAATACACCCGAAGTCTAACAATAACTTGGATCACACATAATGAATCCTTTTCATGGTTTGCTTTATTTAAATTGCCAAGCATACAAATAAATTATAGTGAACAGAACATAGCATTATTGCTGTTGCTGCTGTGTACCTCTCCAAACAACTTATTGTCCTTTATGCAGCATGGTAAATGCAGAATCATCAATACATTTTATGTTGAAGAAACAAGTGGGATACAAATTGGCAGTGCATTTTATGCCAAAGCCAAGAATAGTTGGGTACATTATCAGCCATTGACTTCCATGTCAATGGGCCAATGAATCAACTCTGGCTGAAGTTTAAGAAGCTTTCCAAGGTGCTGAAACATGTAATTCTCTAAGGAGCTTTCTAAAAATGAAAAATAAAAGGCTTAACATTTGCAACAGTAACTAACTACTTGGGTGTATTTCCTTTGGTGATGTCAACTAATCACTATTAAAGAGGAATTTCTGCACTTTTTTCTGTTAGAATTGTTGGAGTTGGGTGGGTCTCTCTGGCCTCAAATTAGCATCTTCTCAGCATTGTGTGGATATCCCGATTCCAAACCATATTATGCTGAATCATATGTTCAACAGCCACCTTTAAGGTATATAAACTATCTCTTTTGCACTTCTCATACATTTCAGAATAGGAGGTGGATCGCACATATGCAATTCAAATTATTTTATTTGATTCTGTGCTTATTTTTATGGATCCGTCATCCGGCTGGATTCCATTATTTTTGCCAGCATGCACAGATTTTCTTATTTAAATAATCATTCAGTTTTTAACTGGTTGGGCTAGTACAACAGGTGTTCTGGTCTGTAATGTGTAAGTGGTTTTAATGTGCTTTTAACTGTCTTAATGTTTTTAAATGAATTGTGCTTAATGCTTTGTGATTATTATTTTTTTGTATTTCAGATTATTTCAGCATATTTTGAATGCAAGGTATTTCAGGTCCCATATAAAAGGGAAAAAATGATTTAAAATGTAGTGCTGGAGAAAATGTCAAGATAGCATGGACTACTCATAAAGACAAATAAATGGGCCCAAGCACAAACCAAGCCCAAATTCTCTGTAAAAGCCAAGATGATTAAACAAAGACTGACTTACTTTGCACATATTATGGTCAGGACCGTGGATAAGAGGATCTGTGCCCAGTGAGCATTTAGGCTAGACTAAAATGAACCAGGATGAAGACAAGTCACAAAGGTTTATTCGATCTGGCCAGAAAGAATGTGTGTACATGCAAAAGCTTTCAAAGATAAACAAATACAGATACAAAAGGTATTATACATTTGACAGCTATTCAAACTTCCCACTTACATTTCTGATTGGCCTAAATAGAGGCCCATTTGGATCTGTGTGCTGATTATAAAATAATAATAATAATAATAATAATAATAATAATACTTTATAGATAGACTGCCCTCTCTCCCCGAGAGGACATGGGCCAGTTTACAGCACAAAAAAAAGGCAAACATTCAATGCCCAGACAAATGCTAATAATAATAATAATAATAATAATAATAATAATAATAATGTAAACATAATAAAGACAATGAATTTATTGTATAAATTTGACATCAAATTGAAAAACAAGATATAAATAATCACTTAAAAACAGGTTATACTAATCACAGACTCAACTTAAAAACATCTCAAATGATAAAAGCAATGAAAATAAATTGAAATTGGCTGTTATAGCCAATTGGCAGGCGCTCTGATGACTTTACCACCTCCATACAGGGATTCCCTCTGGTCAGGGGCGGCTCAACCCATTACGCATTACCGTTGAAAATTACCTAGAGCCACCTCTGTCCCTGGTGGACATGAAATGATGGAGGAGTGGTCTGGGAAGGACCAGTTAGCAGTGGGAAGCACTCTGGAAGGGGACGAGCTCTAGAACAGGGGCCCACAAACTTTTTGAACAGAGGGCCAGGTCACAGTCCCTCAGACTGTTGGGGGACCAGATTATAATTTGAAAAACACATGAATGAATTCTTATGCACACTGCACATACCTTATTTGTAGTGCAAAAAACACTTAAATGCTATACAGCAATTAAAATGAAGAACAATTTTAACAAATATAAATTTATTAGTATTTCAATGGGAAGTGTGGGCCTGCTTTTGGCTGATGAGATAGGATTGTTGTTGCTGCTGTTGTTGTTATATGCCTTGAAGTCATTTCAGACAGGTTGACCCTGAGCGAGGGCAGGGTATATGACCTTGGAGGGCCGTATCTGGCCCTCGGGCCTTAGTTTGAGGACCCCTGCTCTAGAAGGTCCATGTCCATATTTGGAAAATGTCAGATCAGGCACAAAACCTGTCTGCCAATCTATATACATATTCAATTGTCTTTGATTATCACCTTTGTCAGCAATATCTGGGGGAATTTGCCTAGTCCCATCTGCCCAGGAAATTCCTCTGTGGGGTGACTGAAAGGTGAAGACCTCTGTAGCTCACACTGGCATAAATCATATACATATTATAAAGTAGGCAGAAAGTTGCAAGGAAAGATACATATTATTGAAGGGTTGGGACAATATAATGTATGTGGGGGAGCCACTGCTGCCAGTCTACTCCAAACCTTTACTGATGCATATCAGTGAATATCTACAGACTTTTAATAATAAAAAATAAACTTCATATTTCTATTTTTCAATGCCCTTGGGAAACCATAAATCAGTGTGTATGTGTGTGTGTGTGTGTGGGGGGGGGGGTATCATATTCAAAACAATATTTTGAGAATGCACGGCTCACTAGAATGATGCTTGGTGAGGTAGACCACATTCAAAATGGATATTCTTAAATTAAAGCAGCCACAGCTCTGACTGCAAAACCTGAGCAAAGCTGTTGAGGACAGGGTGACTCAGATACCTCTCATCTATGGGGTTGCATAAGTTAAAGTCAGCTATTTATCCCAACTAATGGGAGAAATAGCAGGAAATTAATTGATATCTTGATTTATCACCCATATTTCAATAAAAAAACCCTATCCATAACACAAGTTAAAATTAATCAGTTAGCTAAAACTTGGAGCCCCCAGTGGTGCAGTGGGTTAAAGTGCTGAGCTGCTGAGCTTGTTCACCAAAAGGTTGCAGGTTCAAATCCGGGGAGCTTCTGTTGTCAGCCTCAGATTCTGCCAACCTAGCAGTTCGAAAACATGGAACCCCCAGTGGCTCAGTGGGTTAAACCCCTGTGCCGGCAGGACTGAAGACTGACAGGTCACAGGTTCAAATCCGGGGAGAGGCAGATGAGCTACCTCTATCAGCTCCTCATGCAGGGACATGAGAGAAGCCTCCCACTAGGATGATAAAAACATCAAATCATCTGGGCGTCCCCTGGGCAATGTCCTTGCAGACGGCCAATTCTCTCACACCAGAAGCGACTTGCCATCTTTCAAGTTGCTCCTGACATGACAAAAAAAAGTTCAAAAACATGCAAATGTGAGTAGATCAATAGGTACCACTCTGGTGGGAAGGTAACGTCATGCCGGCCGCATGACCTTGGAGGTGTCTATGGACAATGCCGGCTCTTCGGCTCAGAAATGGAGATGAGCACCACACCCCAGAGTCAGACACGACTGGACTTCATGTCAGGGGAAAAGCTTTACCTTTACCTTAACTAAAACCTTCTTCCCATATATGCCTGTGAGGGTCCTGAGATCTTCAGGTGAAGCCCATTTCTCAGTCTTGTTACCTTTCCAGCCCCAGCTGGTAGGAATGTGACATAGGGCCTTCTCAGTAGCTGTCCCTAAGCTTTGGCTGCATCTACACTGTAGAATTAATGTAGGTTGACACTACTCTGAACACCATGGAATTGTGGGAGATGTAGTTGGTGAGGCACCAACACTCTTTGACAGGGAAGGCTAAAGGCTTTGTAAAGCTATAACTTCCATGATCATAGAATCATAGAATCATAGAATCAAAGAGTTAGAAGAGACCTCATGGGCCATCCAGTCCAACCCCCTGCCAAGAAGCAGGAATATTGCATTCAAATCATCCCTGACAGATGGCCATCCAGCCTCTGTTTAAAAGCTTCCAAAGAAGGAGCCTCCACCACACTCCGGGGCAGAGAGTTCCACTGCTGAACGGCTCTCACAGTCAGGAAGTTCTTCCTCATGTTCAGATGGAATCTCCTTTCTTGTAGTTTGAAGCTATTCTGCATCTTAGTCTCCAGGGAAACAGAAAACAAGCTTGCTCCCTCCTGCCTGTGGCTTCCTCTCACATATTTATACATGGCTATCATATCTACTCAAATCCTTCTCTTCTTCAGGCTAAACATGATCCCATAGTATTGAGTCATGGTAGTCAAAGTAGTGCCAAAGATGCATTAATTCTAATTCAAAAACATGCAAATGTGAGTAGATCAATAGGTACCACTCTGGTGGGAAGGTAACGTCATGCCGGCCGCATGACCTTGGAGGTGTTCAGTGTAGATGCACCCTCTAGAATTCCCTTTCCAAGTTGGTCTCACTGACTCCATTCTTTGCTATCCTTCCATCGGCAGGCAAAGACTTTTTTATTCCAACAGTCTTTTAAAGAGGAATGGTTCTAAAGAATGGCCTTTTAACAGGGTGCAATACTGTTTAAAATTGAACTTTTTATCTTTTTAAGTATGTGCTTAAATTCTATTAATATTGCAAATAATTTAATTTCATATTTCTATGTTTCAGCTGTGCTGTTCCTTATAAAAACATTCTAAGTCTCCTTGGAGCCTGATTTTGGGGGAAAGTCAGGCTATCAAGAACAATAATGAGGGAATCTGTTTTCCTTGGGCAGCAGATTAGATCTTACCATATTTATTCAGCTTCACACTGAGGTTGAAACAGTCCAGGAATTGCATCCCTAGTATAGTATAACTCTCAACCTAAGGAAGCTTACATGTGTGAAATATCTTGAGGTCACTGACCTTGAGATCATATGCAACAAGAGCAAGGATAAAAGTTTTATACATATTAAAATATAGAAATTGAACATCCATCCCCCTTTGTGTGTTTTTTCGTCCATCTCTAATAAATGTTTTAACTATCCATGGATTCACAAAAAGAAGGTTTTTAAAAAACATGAAGCTGATGTTTTGCTCCTGTCAGAGTTCAGCTCCCACACCTTCTCAAAGAGGAGAACTTCTTTGAAGCAAATGCATAGAGACTTCTCTGTAACGCAAATCATATTATTTTAATAAATATAGTTATATGCCCAGTTATACCCCAACACCTAAATTATGCATCATTCTAGTCTGGTCTGTAAATGCTAAAGAAAAGCTGAGCACTTTAAATATTTATGATGCATGTAAAATATTGATAGGAAAAGTAAGTGAATTAAAATAACACAAAATATTTATACTAATATTGCTATCCCGCAAAGGCTCTGCCTCAGAGAAACTGGACTGGTTTAATCAAAGAAATGCACATGGCAAGCAACAGAATCCTGTGAAGTTGCTGGTTTTATCTATCATTGGATGTGGTGTGAGTTACTTTTGAGTAAATAGGGGGAAGCCAAATTGCTATAGGGATTTAGGTGTTGGAATAGTACTCTGAAAGACAAGGGTTTGAAGGCCTGCTCAACTGTGGAAAGTCATTGAATGACCTTGTGGAAATCACATTATCTTGGGTTCAGGGAAGACAATGACAAACCTCTTCTGAATCAACTTTATTAAGATAGGACCAACAGAAGTTGGAGTCAACTTGAAGAACATGTAAGAACTGCAAGTGGCTTCTGGTGTGAGAGAATTGGCCATCTGCAAGGACGCTGCCCAGGGGATGCCCCAATGTTTTTGATGTTTCACCATCCTTCTGGGAGGCTTCTCTCATGTCCGCACATGGGGAGCTGGAGCTGACAGAGGCAGCTCATCCACACTCTCCTCGGAGAAAAAGGGGTTGCATAAATAATCATAGTCATAATCATTCATAAGGTTGTTGTAAGTTAAAGTTGACTTAACGACCAATTAACAGCAAACTACTGTAATTCTATTTATGGTGATTTCATTCAGATTATTGTCAATCCATTTGGAATTGCTTTCTGATCAACTATCACCACTGGAGCCTCTGTTGTGGTTGTTTAGATAGTTATATCCTGTTCCATAGTCTGGGATTTCACAGTGCTATAGATGTCAAATCAGCTGATCAGTTTTAAACAACTGTAAGATTTAAAACACTCCTAATAATTTAAGCGAGCAAGGAACATGTTAAACCATTTAACAGATGAAATGAACTTTTAAAAAGTAAAAACAGAATAGTTTAAAACTATTTACCTTTGGGCACAAATCAATAAAATATCAAATGGTTCCATACAAAGGCAGTTTTTAGTTGGCATGGAATGAAACCAGTCCTGGTGCTAAACAGGCTGCCTCTAAGGGGAGAGGATTCTACTGTTTTGGGATTGAGAGCTCCTGCACCCTTTCTTTTTCAATCTCTTGAAAGGGTAGGTTTTGCACTTGCAGAGAGGGAGAATCAATTGGTGGCAAAGGTGAGCTGCATCTGGAAACAGCAAAGAGGAACCCTCTGCTGCCTCAATGGGTCCTCCTTTCTTCTGAGTCTTTGAAGGAGAAATAAAAGAAGCCAGCTCGCAGAGAAGAAGGGGCAGTCAGGTAGGAGAATGGTGAAGGAGAACACAGGGTCGAGGAGAGCCAAGGAGAGAAAGCGAAAATGCAGTGGGTGGGGAAGTAAAGAGAAGAAGGTGAGAATGTAGAAATGTTTTGCTCTCTGTGTTGTTGATGGCTTTCACAGCCCGAATTACTGAGGTGTTGTCTGGTTTCCGGGCTGTATGGCCATATTCTAGCAGCATTTTCTCCTGATGTTTACCTGCATCTGTGACTGGCATCTTCAGAGGTAGGGTGTTTTTACTCCTGCTGTGATCATGCTAAAAGTTTTTGGAAGAAGAGAAATGGGGTAACAGGAAAAATGTTAAGGCAGCAAGAAAAGCCAAAAAAACTACCGGAGTAGTACCAGATTCAGGTCTCATCTGATGGGGGCAATTTTGGTGTCCTAGGATGCTTCCACCCTGTTTTGTGGATGGAGCCCCATACTAACCACTACACAATGTTGTGTGACTTCTAACATAGACCTCATCCCCAATTCGGGTAGAAGTGGCCATGGATGCTTCTCTCCCAACACAGGAACCTACCCACATTGTGCTGGCTCCAATGGAGCCAACATGGGTCCTCGCTGGGAGTGCAATACTTCCCACATGTGATGGGGAAAGTATTGTCACAAGAGAGCAGTGCATGGGGCAACAGATTCACTCTGCTGCCCCCTCTATCTAGTGATGAAGTGGGACACTTCACCTGGCCTTTTTGATGAGGTTGTAAGAGACGAAAGATAGAAACAAAATAGGGAAATATGATTAGAAAAGGTGAGATAAAATACGGAGCAAACTATGAGTGGTGGCTGATCAATGTTATCAGGTTGGTGAACTATCCAATATAGGTTCAAAATCTTTACTAACTCCTTTAAATTGGCCTCATATGATTTCACCACCCCAGTGGCAACAGAACCAGTGGTTTGCTGGATTTAATCTGTCTACTAGGGCTGGGCGGTTTTGTTCGTTAATTTCGTAATTCGTTATTGATTCGTATTTAAATTAGCTTACGATCCGATATTGAGCCATGCAGGAGCAACTAAAAATCGAAACGAATTTTTCAATTTATTTCGTAATTGTTTCGTAATTGATTTGAAATCGTTTTGAAATCGTTTTGAAATCATTTCAAAATCGTTTCGAAATTGTTTAGTTATTATTTCCATATGTCTGGTGCAAGTTTTATAGTTGTTGTTTGTTTTATCAGTGATAAAAAAATAAATTATCACACCAACAGTCAACAACAGAGGGAGAGGGAAGCTTCAGAAGTTCCCCCTGTCCCATTTGGAGGTTTTTTTAGCGTATTGCGCAATCGCGTCCGCCATTAACGAATCAATACGAAATTTACGAAATTTCGTAAATAACGAAAAATTTTAAAAGAAAAATTCGGAATTCTTTTAAAAAACGAAACTCAATGGACCCCCTAAAAATGAAACGAGTTTAGAAACAATTTTTTCCGTTGTTACCCAGGCCTACTCTCTACCCATAACACTATCTTTCTCTTTTTCTACTGTCTCCCACATTACCAAACATGGTTTTCTTTTCTAATGAATTCCTG
The DNA here is from genome assembly GCF_037176765.1 of Anolis sagrei. Classification (NCBI taxonomy): domain Eukaryota; kingdom Metazoa; phylum Chordata; class Lepidosauria; order Squamata; family Anolidae; genus Anolis; species Anolis sagrei. The sequence continues at coordinate 11,051,897 of NC_090025.1, read as the reverse complement.
CCTCATATAATGTGTCCCATGCACAATAGCCACAAGTTTGGTCATTTAGTCTTCTAGAGGAAGTTCCATCTTGATGTCCTCCGTGGCCCATTTATTCATCATTTTGGCAGCCCATGGTATCTGTACAACTCTCCTCCAGCATCAGATTTCAAATAAGTTGATTCTCTTCTTTTTAGCTCTCTTTACTGTCCAGCTTTTACAACTATGCATAAAAATTTGAAATATGATGGCATGGATGATTTTGGTTTTGGTATACCATTATTTCAGAGGTTTTTTTTACCTAGTTCTTTCATAGCTACCTTCAAGTTCTAGTCTTCTGATTTCATAACTACAGTCTCAGTTTTGATTTATGACTAAACCAAGTTATAAAAGGTCTCTAACCATTTTGATGGTTAGATCGACTTAAAAGTTGAGTAAATCATTTCTGGTCATCATTTCAGTTTTCTTATTGTTCAACTGCAATCTGCTTTTACACTTTCTTCCTTGAGTTCAACCTCAACATGATGAACCTCAACATAGAATATATAAATTCCTGGGCCTATATTGATAAATATATGAGTTTTGGTTCCTCTCTACATTCATTTGCTTTAAACTCTTAAGTCCATTTTATTATAAATGCAAAGAAAATTGTGATCTCCACCTGTGATATATGAAATCTCCACTAGCAGTAGATAGATGCACATAGTAGCTTTTTATGTTGTAGTAACATTAAAACATGCTGAGAAGCATGATGGTGGTAAAATAATATATAATTATTATAATACATAGCAATTCATACTAGGCTTGTGCAATTCGACCAAAAGATATGCCATTTCGTATTCCATTTGTGGATAATTCCTCATTCTGTTTACTGAGAAGTTACTCGAATTGGGAGGGGTGTTGCCATTTCCATTTGGCAAAAATTCAGCCCATTGGCTACAATGGGAAACTTTAGAGGCTCAATCCTCAGACATTTTAAGGTCTATCAGCATGAAACCTATCTCAGTTTTAGACCCCATTTACAACTCCAGTTTCAGAAAAATTCACCGATCTACCAATTTTAATACTTATTTTAAGTTTTTACCATAACATCTTTTAAAAAATAAGACAAACTGTAAGAAAGGGAATTGTAGCCATTGGTTGTGTACATTTTCAGTGAATCAGAGCATGGACACAACCACACCTTTTATTGGCTGAGAAACATAGAGGGAGAAAAACTTCTACTTTCATTATGCTCCAAGGGAAACTCAGTGACTTTTCAATACCTGCCCCATACAAGTGCTGCTGGGAAAGTGAGTTCCCAGCAGGGCCCGCTCTGAAGGAGGAACCCAGGGAACTTTTCCAGAAGAAATGGATGCTGCTGCCACTCTCAGGAAGGGAGAAAAGACACTTAGGTTAATCCCATCTTCTCCAGGCGTACCCACTAAAAACCCCTGCCTCAGGTATCTTGCAGAGTTAACTCCATTCCCTCCAGTAGCTGAAAAATCCTGCTGTCTTGATCCATTTTGCATGGCTTTCCGCTTCCCAACCCACCATCTTGTTTTTGGATGAATAAAGAAAATGAACTACCAAAATATACAAATCAGTTCTGTTCAAACTGATCTGGGCCAAAACCTAATTTATACCCTTCATGATTTTGCCCCTTTTCTAAAGCTATCTAAATTCATAGTCATTCCCATGTCTTCTTGTTGCAGATTTAGTACTCTATTTTGTTCTGTTTAAAAGGAAATGGGCACACATGAACATGAGCATACAAAGCATCTTTGTTTATGCATTCAGTTATGCAGTCAGTGGTGTGACATTGATGTGCAACATACAGATTCTGCAGAAAATCAAAGCATGTGAAGATGCCTTCAAGTTACCTCTGACTTATGATAAGCCCATCAAAGGATTTTCCTGGGAATGTTTATTCAGAGGACGTTTGATAGTGCCTTCCTCTTAGCCTGAGGCAGCATGACTTGCCCAGGGCCAACCATGGGGTTGCCATGGTTGAGCAGATATATGAACCCTTGACTCCAATAATCCTAGTTGAACATTCAGGCCACTACAGCACACAGGATATCATTCCTATCCATAGGATTATTAATACTTCCAGTGAACCTTGAATATTTACTCTGGAAAAGCTGTGTTGATTTATTTTCTGAAATATTTGGTGATTTGTGGGTTGTTAAGGTTGTCTTGAATAATGGTTTCCATCAATGACATGGATATCTTGGGGCAGATCTTGGTCTGCAAATGAGTCAGGTTCTGAATTTCTCCCTTTGCAGTGCTCAATGCAACACTGGTCCAAATCCTGTTGTAGAGAAATGTTTATTATAAAGTGTTTATTATACTGTGTTTAAACTGTATTTATGTTTTACATTGGTTGTCATGGCCTAGCTGTGAGAAATAGGTTGCCATGGTGACAAGGCAGAAGAGGAGGTGGGCGGAGCTTAAGGAAAAAAAGGTTTGAAAGTGACAGTTAATTTTCAGTCAGGAGGAAGAGACCCTGAGAAGAGGGCAGAGTCAAGTAGGGACTCTGAGAGAGTAACTCAGTCAGGAGGAAGAGACCCTGAGAGAGAGCAGAGTCAAGTAGGGACTCTGAGAGAGTAACTCAGTCAGGAGGAAGAGACCCTGAGAAGAGGGCAGAGTCAGTTAGGGCTCTGTGGTGTGAAGCAGTGTAAATTCAGTTAGTTCTTAGTATTTGTGAATATTTCTTCAGCAAGGGAGCTGAAGGTGAAACCTCGTTAGATTGCTTGAGTTAAAAAGAATCTAACAGAGGGGGTTTTAGGATCGCCAGTAGTGGAAGACTGGAGATCAGTGGTTTGATCCGGTATAGGACAAACAGTGAGAATATTCACAACAAGGAACACTGAAATAATAAAGCACTTCACTGTAGAAGGAGTTTATAAGATTGTAACATCTAAAGCCTGAATGTATCTCAACCAAGCCATATTGTAACCATCAAGCATATGCCAAGCTCAACATCTCAATATTGCAACAATTACGCTTTGTTTAACAATAAACTTGTTCTCTTTGTACTTTAAACCTGCCTCCTCCATTGATTTTACGTACGGTGCATTCCACTCTACCAAAGTTACCTCACAACGCAAATAGGGATAAACAGAGACTTTAAGACCAGCGTCTCTAAACATATTGGTGGCAGTTTAATTTAATAGCAGTCTAGGAACTTCTTTACACCTGTTAACATTCATATTTCATGTCCCATGTTCTTGAGCTGTTTAGGGCCTCCTGCTATCAGCAACAGAGGGAAATATTATTAAAGTGTTTAGCTTGGCACTGGGCTTGGGAGGAATTTGTTAGCATGTAAAAAACTCTTTGAATTCATCAAAACCTCCAAATACTATGAGTTCATGGAATTAGACCTTTGGCTCCATAAATGTTCACCCTCATTAGCCACACCAGTGATAGGACGACTGAAGAGGGAATTGCCAATTTGTAGGAAACACAATGAGAAACAAGAAAGCGGGCAATTAAATGTGAATTCTTCAACGTTGTTAACTCAAAGGTCACTCAGTCCTTTTTAGGGGGTCATAAATGGAGGCATCGCTACTAATTAGCCTTGTTACTTTGACTTTCACATCTTCACCTTAATGAGCAATACCCAACAACCCAGTGACTTTTAAACCATATCACTTTCCTAAAAGGTGAAAGACAATTAAATACTTTTTTCCAGTAACCCATGGAATAGTTGGAGTTATCGAAGGATTCAAAGAGTCAAGCAAAATGAACACTTTTAAAGCCCATTGTTTTCAAATGATTAATGAAATACATACTCTAACCTCTTAAATTAGGTGACTGTCTTTTAAGTCTGGCATCTTAAAGGGCGAAAACAGCATTTTAAGATGAAGTAATTTCTATCAAATAGTTAGCATGATATATTGATTTGAGTGTTGGACTATGAGCTTGGAAACCAGCGTTCAAAGCCATGCTCAGCCATGGAAGCCCACTTAGTGATCTTGGGCAAGTCACACTTTCTCAGCCTCAGATGTTACCAGTTCTCCATAAAATTATTTAAAATAAACTGCCAAAACAGCAAACAATTAATAGATAAAAAAGAATAAGAATATGGACTGCTTGCACTCTCTCCACATTATCAGTTCTCCAAATCATCTCCAGATCTTATTAAATCCTCTCTTCTTAACTGGTTTTTGCTCTTTTTGGTCTCATAAACCTTTTCACAGACAACTTTTAAGGTGTAGTTTCCCTCACCCTAGAGGCCCCACTTCATGGCAAAACTATTATTACTGGCTCCATTCAGGCTTTCCCAGCTTCTCACTTTAGGTACACATTACATGGTGTTTCCCATACTCTGGACTTCCACGTTGTTTCAGCATCTGCTCTCAGAATCCCTGATCATTGACCAAGACAGCTGAGGATCCCTTGAGTTGTAGCCCAACACACTTGAAGGACTAGAGTTTGCGAATCACGGGTGTTTCAGATAGTTAAGCAGAGTTACGCTATATATAGCAAGTATGCGTACACAACTCTAAATGTGAGCTCATACCTAATATGTGATGGTTGAATCTAACCAACAACTTATCTTGTGATTCCTAACTTGTTGGATGGTCCAGGTTAAAGTAACCACATTGAATTGATTTTTCAATTGTGAGTCAATAGTCAGGTAAATCCAATGGATCCAAGGGTTTTACTCATGTTATGTATTGGCTTGTGCAATTTGGTTGGAGGGTGATCCGTTTTTGGTATCCTAATTTTGTTGGATACCCAGATCAATTTTTGGAAGCCTCCCAAAAAATTGGCTAATGGAAAAATCTGTTTTTGGCTTGGCAGCTGAAAGATCTGTGAAGATCTGGCCCATTGGCAGCAATGGGGAACTTATGAGGCTCCCCTTTCCATTCCTGGGGCCCTTTCCTTTCTTCCTTTCAAGAGGTTTGGGTTTTAGGAATGGGGTTAAGGAAGCATCCTTCCTTGGCTCTTTTTCTTTCTGTGTGCTCCTGAAGGGAAGAAACCTTGCCTTGCAGCAACATGGGCTGTTTCAGGCTAAAAAAAATCATGGCAACTGAGCCCTTGCTGTTATGGCCATCCGGAGAAGCTGAACAAGCCAAAGAAACCAAAGAGAAATGGTTAAAACAGATCTGTGCAGAAGTCTAGTTATGTGTCTTCAAGCTAGAGGAGTAAATGCCATCGTTGCCATCTTATGATATGGAGAGAATCATCCAGTGGGTTACTATGGCTGCACAAGGATTTAAACGAAGAATGAAGTTGCCAAGTTTCCATTCCTAGAGTTCTACTTCATTACTCGAACCATTACATTTTTCTGATGCTATGTTCTAGCGGAGACTGTCAATAGGATTTAAGCCAACTTTTTTTAAAAAAACTGCATGAATATTTCCATAGATTTTGATACATTTTTCTCCCAATGCACACATTCTGTATTCACTGTTGTTTGATATACAGTTTTGTACATATCCTTTACTTAATTGTGCATTTTTGTGCATGCTATCCCCAGTTTTGGTATATGTAGTAGGCCTTTGCCAGCAATGAAAAAAAAGTTTCAATACTCATTACTAAATTAGCAGGGTGTGGAGAATCATTTCTAAAGTGTTTCTAAAATATCATTAGGTGTCTGTATCATAACTATAATGATATAATGAATTTTTCATTACTTTTTTGTTAAGTAGGACTTTTGGGAGAACCCTGGGTCCATTTCCACACACCTCCCAAATACAGGTGGGTAGCCAAATAGCCATTTTCATTCTTAAGGCAAAAAAATGTGTCTAGATCAGGCCCATTGGCACCAATTTGGGGGGGGGGGCTTCCTGGGCTCGCCTTCCCATCATTTTTAGGGCTATCAGGACAAAAATGGCCACATTTGGAGAACACATCTACCAGTGTTAGCCCACCAAGTTTCATAACATTTTGGCCTCCAAAACTCTCCAAAACGTATACCACTGCTGGCCCCACCCTGTAACTTCTCCAGGAGCAGCAGCATGGCATCATTCCTTCCTGTCAAATGTCAAAGATGCATTTCCACAACATACAGCCCAGTGCCCCATTATTACACTTTCTTCTTTACTAATTCAAAAACAAAGGCAAGCAACTTATTCCAAAGCTCTTGCATTTCCTGTTCACACTTCCCTAACACCCAGTCCCACTAAATAAAAAGAATCAAGAAAATAAAGGAAAATAAAAAAAGATTCAATGCTAGAAAGAAGTGAAGCCAAGCCAAAAATTAAAGCTGAGAGTGAGTGGCAAGGCAATCAGACTGAAGCATCTCTCTAGAGCCAGGACGCAACAGAGAGAAATGGAGCTGCTCACCCCATTAAATAGACACAGCTTGCATAATACACATCATGATGTTCTTCTTCTATTTTGATTGGCCCAACAGGCAGGGCTCACAGGGAAACCCTATGCAAACCCATGTCAGCCTCTTTGCATGCCGCATGATGCCGAATAGGAGAGGAGGAGGAATGTGTGGCTCCGGTGTAGCCAGTTTCAGCCAAAAAAAAAAACCCCAAAAAACAAAACAAAACATGGCAGCTGAGCCCTTACCATTATGGCCAGTCGAACAAGCCAACTGGCCAAGGGAACCAACCAAACCGAATCCGTGCACAAACCTAGTGCCAGAGAATTCAAAAAACCTTGCCCTAAACTACATTTCTCAGAATTCCGCTCACTTAAAGCCTCAATGTGGGTGTGGACTACGCCTCTCTCTCTGAGCCAGCCATGTGCCTGAGGGTCTTCTTCCTTGCCAGGCCATCTAGGCAGGCACCCCTCTCTCCTCACATAGCTTCTTCCTCCACACCAGCCTCACCACTCTCCTCAAGCCCCTTTAGGGAAACCAAACGCAGCCCTTCTGGGGGAAAAGCAGTATCTGTGATGTATGAGACTTATATAATTCATCTGAAAGTCACATGTCAGAGTTTCTAATTTTATTTTTATTTTTTTGCATGGGGCCCTGGTGTTTTTTTAATATTGAGTTACATGTATGAATCTTACAAAATAGATCCGAAAAAAGAATTACAAACCAAGCCTTGCACACTCCTAATATGTAAGCATTTTCCCTTGAGCTTGAAGTACTGTATTGCAAAAACTACAAAAGAGCTGAAATCCCAATTGTGTTTCGAGTTATGTGTGGGACCACTTCATTCCAGTTTTACCTTCAGATTTGGAAAGTCCAAATTTTGCAAGTCTGTATGCATATAAAAATAGAATGAAATCACCTTGCCTTATTGTCCTATTAGTCTAGAATGCTAGGATGAACCTACACTGTCTGATGGCTGTTGTTTCAAAATATGTTCCATATGTTAAATTGTTTTATAGCATATACACACAAACTTAGGGGTGAAAATTTTGTTATACAGAATAGAGATGTAGAAATTATCAGTTTTCTTATCCTCAGTGTGGAAGATTGTACTAACACATTAAGAAATCGCATTTAACAAATTAACTTCGTTGAGGTTTTATTTTGTGTGCACATTTTATGAATGGAGTTTGCCCTAATAATAAAAAAGTGTTTAGGGCACAAGATGCTGTGCTTTTATATTTAACCCAGGGCCTCTATAACATTTGTTAGCTTCTGGCTTACAAGAGACATTGACTAAAATATCTCAGATTTCATTGTGAACTCCACTCTCCACCTTCAATTGTGGAGGCAGCTGGACTTTAAAGGTTACTGCCATTTGATCTGCTCTTTGCAATTAGACTTGAAAACTTTGCTCTGATCTCTTGAACAGAAACTAACAAAGTCATTTTTAATTAGGCAGCTCAGCTCATTAAACACCTCCTTGTGAGTTCTTATTTCTCCTGCTGGTCTTCAAGGCCTTTTTGGACAGCTCTATAATACTCATGCTCACCTGAATCAATACTCACACACAGTTGTTGTAAAACTGCCAACATAAGCTGTAACTTCATGATGTGATGAACTGGACTCTAGTCAACTTATTTCCTATTATTATGATTACCATTCTTATTTCACCACCATCAGAATGGCACATCTACAATAGGTACATAACATATGTCTGCCTTCGTTCATTCTTGCATGGCGTAGAAGATTATAAGATATTTTGCATATGGATTTTCAATAATCCTTCATTGAAGTTTTTATAATTTGGCACAGCATGCACATGCAACAATTTTGTGTAATATATGCATATGTAGATCTGTGTGTAATGAACTCATACCTTTTCCTTGTAGGCCGCAGCCTGGAAGTCAGTGAGCTGGCCTCCATGTTGGGAAGGCAGCTCAGGATGGCAGACATGATGGTATAGGCAGAGAGGCAAGGGGAGGAGTCAGCAAAATCCTGATTGGCTCAGACACCAAGGGGAGGAATTTAAGGAGAGTGTAAATAGGCTGTCATTTCTGACAGAAGGGAGAGAGAAGGATTTGATTTAGCAGAGAAAAGATTAGGATTTCAGACAGGAAGAAGAGAGTTTCTTAGTGAGCTAGGAATTAGCCTGTTAGGGAATAATTAAAGAGCAAGTGCTTCTGTATAGTTTGACTAGGGCAGTCAAAGTGAAGGCTTGTTTACTTGTATTAGGACAGAATACAAGTGGGTTTATTTCCCTAAAGGTCAGAGTAGTCCAGGGGAAACCTAGATACTCTGGAAGGCAGCCAGGGGCGGCTGGTCAAAGAAACGCACCGTTACATATTACAGGATAGTGTGAGGAAAGTAGCTCATGTTAAGGAAAAGTTACTCCTTCTAAAGAAACCATTTGCTTAATAAGTCTGTGCTTCAGAAACAAATTATGCGTATGTATGTACCTCTCAGTAGTCAGTTGTTTGCTTCAAATACTTCAATAAACCTGTTCTCTAGTTTACTGTTAATCTGCCTCAGCCTTGTTTCATCATATACGGTTAGATCCAGTAAGCCTCCACATCTCTACAGTTCAGTCACCAGAAAGGGAGCCAAAAGGAAGAACCAGTGTATAGGGACATTTTACCTCGAGTGCAGCAACAAGACAATTCCTCAAACTGCAATTTGGGGTGGTGGCAGCAAACCTACCATTACATACTCACGTTAGAACAACAACACTCATGTTAAAGCGTTTTGGGTCTGACAGGTGGGATTGAAAAGAAAGGTTCCCCCCTGTCACATGTAATATAAGACCCCTTATCTCCCTTACACTGTGATTCAGGGTTGGTTTATTTTGGCTAGGTCAGGGGTCCCCAAACTTTGCTCCTCCACATATTTGGGGTTTCAGTTCCCAAGATTCCTGGCCATCGACCATAGTGATTGGATCTTATGGGAACTAACATCCCAAACCTCTGGAGGATCAACATTTGGGAGCCATTAGAATAGAACCCCTCATGTGTTGTCATATGTTTTCTCATGATTATAAAACAATTGAGAATACAGTGTGCATCCCTACTCTTGAAGCTGTTTCAGTTATCACAAGTAAGATAAAACACAGACATTAGGTAGTTGACGTCAACCTGGCTTTGATTGATGATGACCTTATTAATAAGAGATTCCAAAATCTGCGACTTCAGTAATTGAATCCATCCACCTGTCATATAGTCATCTTCCTTCCCTACTGTCTTTCACTTTCCGTAGTGTTGGCAGCACAGAATCGAATAGTAAAGGCACAGAAGAAATTAGCATTTTGTTTTCTGAATACAAGTTTATCAAATATACACTAACAAACATATTTTCAGTGTGCCTTAGGTCCAGGAAATAAATCAGTACAATTCAGTTCATTCCATTGCTGTAGAACAGCAGCTCCCAAAGATCTGTGCAACTCTGTCTGATGTTTCTGACCTTCTTAGCTTTCTGTTCTGGTTTGGTAAAGATAAAGGTTTTCCCCTGACAATTAAGTCCAGTCATGTCTGACTCTTGGGGGTGGTGCTCATCTCCATTTCTAAGCTGAAGAGCTGACATTGTCCGTAGGCACCTCCAAAGTCATGTGGCCGGCATGACTGCATGGAGAGCCATTACCTTCCCGCTGGAGTGGTACCTATTAATCTACTCACATTTGCATGTTTTCAAACTGCTAGGTTGGCAGAAGCTGGGGCTAACAGCAGGAGCTCATGGCGCTCCCCGGATTTGAACCTATGACCTTTTGATCAGCAAGTTCCACAGCTCAATGGTTTAGCCCACTGCACCACCGGAGATTCCCGTGTTCTGGTTACCTTTGGATTAATCTTTCGAACAGGACTACTTTCTTCCTTTCAATTTTTGACTGCCTGGCCAATGCTTTGATTGGAAATCCTATATAAGCCTGGATTTTCCCTTACAGGTTTTGTGTAGATTACAGTTTGAACATCTGGACAATCATTGGTTTTAAACAAGAACAACTCCTTCATTCTTATGTGTCTGACTATAGACATATAAGCAGACACTTCTCCACCATCTTACACTTTTGAGCAGCAATTAAACAGTTGGTGGAGGGGAGGAAAGTGCATTGTCAGGGAGGATTTGTTATTGAGTAAAGAAATCCTAACTTCTCTAACAAGCCTTCAAAAAATAAGATAAGACTAGCTCGCTTATGTCACAACTGACTCTCAGCTATTCTTTTGCTTTGCACAACCTAGTTAGTTTACTTCAAAGCGTCAAGAGGTGAAAAGACTTCCATCCAAGATGCGTATGGGAGCTGTACAAATGCAACAAAGAGGAGCTAAGTCTTCATCATGTTCCGCCCTTTCTTTTCCTGCTCCCAAGGCTTATCTCTGTGATTAGGGCCCTCCTCGCATTCTTTGCTTCCTTTCCAGCTGAAGTATAATAAATTAATTCAATTAATTTAAATCTCTTGTGCTATTCCCAGGCTCAATGATAATAATAATAATCTGAAAATGAGAGCTAAAGGGTCTCTACTGTGAATTATTATGAATGTGAAAGAGCTGCCCCAGCCAATGTTCAACTTCTATGCATTTTCCAGCTTGAAATACTCCCCGAACATTACCATGTAATTAAAGCCAGCCCTTGATGTTTCAGAAAACTTGAGAATCATATAACATTTTCTGGTCTCTTGGTGCCTTGGGATTTCAGCCTCTCAGCTAACTGATCTCCCATGCCTTGTTGCCTTGGCATGTGCTGTAATTTCCCGATCCCTTGGGAGATCCTCCGAAATCCAAGATTCTCACTTTGCAATTTGGTTCTCAGTTTTTCCTGTGGTTGTTTTATCTCCGTTCAATTGCATTATGGTTAGGGGAGCAGAATTCTCCTCCGCCTCCGCCCTCCCAATTTCTGCTTGTGATTGCTACATGGAAACAGCACTGCTGATGATAAATCCACTGTTAATTAGAGTCTTACTGTTCTCTTCTGAAATTACACAAAAGTCGTTGCCTTAAGTCACTGCGCAGTAGGACAAATGTTGATTCTGTAAAAGAAATATTTGTATATGCTTTGCAGCTGAACTACATGAGGCTGTCTGTCTCCCTCGCTCTAGACTCTAAGCTGAAAACAAATCCTACATGTTTTTGCAATTAATAATTGCTTCTGTTAGCTGAGGATAACAAACATAACAGTCCCTACTTTATTTTCACAATAGTCTTGTAAGGTAGGTCAGATTGAGCATGGCTGAATGGTCCAAGATCATCCTGTAGTTTTCATTACTGGAGTCTTCAAGCTTCCTACTATTACAGGTCAATGACTCCTCTCAACTAAGTTGGAAAACCAGTGCTTTCCACATGGTACCATTAAATTAGTGTGCTTGGGCACACATCCCCATAAAAGATTCTTGAAGAAGTGGAGAGAGAGTCACTTGAAAGCTCTCTTCCCTATGTCCTTACCCTGTCCTAGAAGCATTGCATAAAGGTATCTCTTTCTTCAACTCTACCGAAACTGCATTTATATAAAAGCACATATATGGGCCTGGGCTTATAGCTTATAGCACCATATGCCATCTACTTGTTGAAGTCGATTGCTGAAGGGGAGTATAGTTTATACACTCTGCTGACGGACAGAAAAAGTAAAAACGATATCTATCCAGCAAAAACATATGGAGGTGGATGCCCAAGAAACCAGCATTCAGTCAAGGTCCAAATACTTTATTGATGAGACCTTTTTGCTGTGTTTCTTCAAGTCATTTCAAGTCATTTCTGACCCCTCTATCCTGCCTTGATCAGACCACACCTGGAATATTGTGTCCAATTCTGGGCACCACAATTCAAGAGAGATATTGACAAGCTGGAATGTGTCCAGAGGAGGTCGACTAAAATGATCAAGGGTCTGGAGGACAAGCCCTATGAGGAGCAGCTTAAGGAGCTGGACATGTTTAACCTGAAGAAGAGAAGGCTGAGAGGAGATATGAGAGCAATCTATAAATATGTGAGAGGAAGTCACAGGGAGGAGGGAGCAAGCTTGTTTTCTGCTTCCCTGGAGACTAGGACGTGGAACAATGGCTTCAAACTACAAGAAAGGAGATTCCATCTGAACATGAGGAAGAACTTCCTGACTGTGAGAGCCGTTCAGCAGTGGAACTCTCTGCCCTGGAGTGTGGTGGAGGCTTCTTCTTTGGAAGCTTTTAAACAGAGGCTGGATGGCCATCTGTCAGGGGTGCTTTGAATGCAATATTTCCATTTCTTGGCAGGGAGTTGGACTGGATGGGCCATGAGGTCTCCGGGGCAGAGAGTTCCACTGCTGAACGGCTCTCTGGAGGATATGTATGAATGAATAATGCTCCTTTAGGTGGTGTGGGTCCTAGAGAAATAAGTATTTAAAAAGGACACCTTAATTCATCTTTATTGAAAGGGTGTTGAGGAGAAACAATGCCAGAAAAAATGGTTTCTTAAGACTGATTCCCAAAAAAGAACAGAAAGGGGAGCCTGGGAAGTTTCCCCCATTGCCACCAATGGGCTAGATCTTTCCTAAGAAAAAAATGGGTCTTTTGGCTGCTGGATCGAAAAACATAATTTTGCCCCCCTGAATTTGGGAGGCTCCTGAAAAATGGATCAGGGGAGGGGCACCAAAATGCGGACACTGAAAATGGCATGGGGTTTAGCCGAATTGCACACCCTTAATGGTGGATTGCCATGACAAAGTGTGGATTCAAAATCTGTTCTCTACCATTGTTGCCCAATGCTCAATGTACTGAAATCTTTTAGTTGCTTCCCATTTTTTCCAGGTGTCAAGTGTCATAGTCCAATGTACAACCCACTACACCTCTCTCTCTCTCTCTCTCTCTCTCTCTCTCTCTCTCTCCCTCCCTCCCTCCCTCTCAATTGATAGAGTCATGTCAGACTTAGTTGACAACTTTTACTTTCCATTCACTCCAGGCCAGTTTTTCTCAACCTTCCTAATGCTGCAGCCCCTTCATACAGTTCCTCATGTTGTGGTGACCCCCAACCATAAAATTATTTTTGTTGCTACTTCATAACTGTCATTTTGCTACTCTTACGGATTGTAATGTAAATATCTGATATGCAGGAAGCATTTTCCTTCACTGGACCAAATTTGGCACAAATACCTGATATGCCCAAATCTGAATACTGGTGAGGTTGGGGGGGACTGATTTTGTCATTTGGGAGTTGTAGTTGCTGGGATTTATAGTTCACCTAAAATCAAAGAGCATTCTGAACTCCACCAAGGATGGAATTGAACCAAACTTGGCGCACAAAACCCCCATGACCAACAGAAAAGGTTTTGTTTTCTGATGGCCTTTGGTGACCCTTCTGACACCCCTCGCAACCCCTCCAGGGGTCCTAACCCCCAGGTTGAGAAACGCTGCTCCAGGCCATCTTTTTTCATGCTATAAGCAAGTTAATGATATATCATTTTTGCTCTTTCACAACATTCCCTAATAAAAGTAGACACATTCAGTAACATACTTTCTGCTAGTTTTGCAATTCCGTGCTTTCTTAGATGCACCATTCTTCACCATAAAGTAGTACCCTACGAAATGATGTATTTATTTTTATTATTTCATAAAGAAGGCTGTGGGTTTCACTTCCCTCCTTCCTACAATGACAAGGGATTTCCACCATCACCCCAGACCTCTCCTTGTCTTCAGGCGTTTTCTTTATGGCTGCTTTCAATTTATGTTTTATTCATTACATATATTTACATCCTGCCTTTTCCCAAGTCTTGGGACTCGGGCTAGCAAACAAAAGTTCAAATAGATGCAGATGAAAGTGCACGTCATCTGTAAGTTGAAAGTGTGATTTAATTATCAATAGAATTAAAAGCAATTTAAAGCTAGCTTATTAAAATCAAGGAGAAAACAGAATACATAAACAAAACAGTATATTATTAAAAGCACTTTCCCCACAAAAATTCAGGCTGCAGAAGCCTCCAAAGCAAAAAAAAAAAAAAAAGTCTATACAGTGTTCCCTCACTTATCATGGGGGTTCCATACCAGGACCCCCCACGATAAATGAAAATCCACGAAATAGAAGAAAAAGAAGAACTTTATTTTTCTATCCCGCTTCCATCTCTCTGAGGGGACTCGGGCCGGCTTACATGGGGCCAAGCCCAGGCAACATACAGATTAAAAGCAAAAACAACAGCAAATTACAAATTAAAATAGCACAAAACAGCATAACAGTAATAACCAAGATCAAGCAACAGCAGACCAATTTTGGAGGGGGGAGGGAGGCCAACATACCAACTGATTAAAGGGTAAATGGTTCAATAAGGTGGATAGGAACATATAATGGCAAAGGAGATATCATGGAAACAGAGCAATTAAACAGGATAAGAATCAACTCAGTTTAACTTACATATGTGAATAATGATGTAATATAGGAATTCAGATTAAATGGTGAATTCTGGTCATGGTACAATCTTTTTTCATAGGGGTCATCAGTCGAAGGCACAACAAAACATCCACGTCTTTAATTCCTTGAGGAACGTGGCTAGGGAGGGTACCTGTATAATCTCCCTGGGGAGGGAGTTTCAGAGACGGGGGGCCACCACCGAGAATGCTCTCTCCCTCGTCCCCACCAATTGTGCCTGAGACAGGGGTGGGAGTGAGAGAAGAGCATCCCCAGAAGATCTTAAGGACCATGTGGGCTCATAAGGGAGGAGGCAGTCAGGCAGATAGGCAGGTCCTGAACCGTTTAGAGATTTATAGGTGATAACCTGCACCTTGAATTGGGACCAGAAACTCATCAGCAGCCAGTGGAGCTGTTTAAACAGGAGGGTTGACTGCTCCCTGTAATTTGCTCCAGAAATAGGGGTATTCAAAGAGAGTTGTAGTTCACCAACATCCAGAGAGCACTGTGGACTCCAACAATGATGGATCTGCACCAAACTTGGCATGAATACTTAATACGGGGAGGGAGGGAGCTGTCACATTGCCAGGGCTCTATCTTGTTTAGGTAGAGATGAATCAAACTCCCAGTTTTAACAAACAGTTTAATTAAAACACAAAGATAGCACGCAGCTACAGAATAAACAAAAACTGATTGCAAAAATAACTTCATAGTCAAAAGGGTCCAGTCCAATGGTTAAATGCCAAGAGTTCAATAAACAAAGTCCAGGGATCAAGAGTCTATACCATAGTTCAAAGCCAGTCCAAAGGTTCAAGGTTCCAGGATTCCAAGATGACAGGTCAAGATACCGAAAAATCCAACAGACTTGGGGGAAAAACCAGCAGCATTCCACCACCAAAATGCAACAGATACTTTTCTCCCAAAGATCAGTGACAAGGCTAGCTCCTTATATCCAGAAACACCCAGCTGCAACCCATCTCTTGCATACCTCCACCCTTAATTGCTTTCACCCATGAACTCTTACTTACAGATTACTAAACCCTTTACTTTAACCTTCTATCACCAAGCACCATCAACTGCAGAACATATGACAGGAGCCCAGCCAAGGAGGAAGTCCCAGGAAACAGAAGCTCCCCAGCCAAAAATTGGGCCAAAGGCCCAAAGCAAACCCACTTCCAGCCACTTCCAACCAATGTTGCTGCATCCTCGCTGCTGCTGCCACCACCAAGTTCACTGCTGAAGGAAGGCACACTGCCTGGAGTGGCCTTCCACAGCCCAGCCAATTGAGGTAGAGAAGGATCCACCTCCCATTGGCTGGCCATTCCACTGGTGGGAACTTCTCCCACCACCAAAGGGGCTGCTGGGAAGAAAAATCCCCCCCCCCCCCGGCACAATGGCAGAAGAAGGAAGGTCCCTCTGGCACCATGGCAGAGGAAGAAAGGCAAGGAGGGAGGGAAGGTGAGGAGGATGGCTGTGAAGGCACAGGAAAACCTGTGAAACAGCAAATCCGCGATAAATGAACCGCGAAACAGCAAGGGAACACTGTATTTGCTTAGAAAAATATAGCATGAAGGCCATCCCAATGTGGTTGATCATTTTTTGTTGCTGATATTGACACCAACAACTACAACTACCATATTAAAGCAAAAGGAAGGTATTAGTATCTGTGGAGCTTGTCACATTGTTGAACCTTATTTCCAGTGTAGAGTCAGCCTCCTTTAAAGCTTAGGCCAGAACCTGAAGCTGATTTATTGTGCTTTTGGCATCGAACTTACCAGTTGCCATTAATTTCAAATGCATCAAATCATTGGGTTAACAATTAGATACATAGAAAAACGGGGTTTCGTCATCCAGTCTTCTATCATATCCTAGTCTTTCTCATTCCATGATGCATTTTATAACTGCAAGTTGCTTTGAGGATCCCGCACACTCATCCAACAATTTTCATCAGAGGCAAACAACTCTGATAGCTTTCTCCAATGCAAAAAGCTTTTTGATGGGGGAAGCATCTGTAAAGATTGCTTCTGTGATTGGAAAACTCTCCCAAAAAGACAAGTTTATTTTCCTAAAGCAATTTGAATTTTACGATAAAACATTTTCACCTTGTTGCAAAGAAAACCCTCCCCTCACTTTCCCTCACCATGTGCATCCATTGCTCATCCCTTCAGGATTGCAGTAGCTAACGTGGTGGCACATTCCAAAGAATTTAAGATCTATGTGAAAGTTTCTTTATGTGGTGCAAAGCTCAGAAAAAGGGGAAACTAATGATCTTTCAATATCTCTGCAACTCTGTTAGTTGTGGGAGTCTTTTAGCCTAGGAAACAAGCATGTCTATTGGGCATTTTAATTTAATTAGGTGATTATAGCATCATAGAAACATAGAATCAAAGAGTTGGAAGAGACCTCATGGGCCATCCAGTCCAACCCTATTCTGCCAAGAAGCAGGAATATTGCATTCAAATCACCCCTGACAGATGACCATCCAGCCTCTGTTTAAAAGCTTCCAAAGAAGGAGCCTCCACCACACTCCGGGGCAGAGAGTTCCACTGCTGAACGGCTCTCACAGTCAGGAAGTTCTTCCTCATATTCAGATGGAATCTCCTTTCTTGTAGTTTGAAGCCATTGTTCTGCATCCTAGTCTCCAGGGAAGCAGAAAACAAGCTTGCTCCCTCCTCCCTGTGGCTTCCTCTCACATATTTATACATGACTATCATATCTCCTCTCAGCCTTCTCTTCTTCAGGCTAAACATGCCCAGCTCCTTAAGCCGCTCTTCATAGGGCTTGTTCTCTAGACCCTTGATCATTTTAGTCGCCCTCCTCTGGACACATTCCAGCTTGTCAATATCTCTCTAGAATTGTGGTGCCCAGAAATGGACACAATATTCCAGGTGTGGTCTAACCAAAGCAGAATAGAGCATGGGTAGCATGACTTCCCTAGATCTAGACACTATGCTCCTATTGATGCAGGACAAAATCCCATTGGTTTTTTTTGCTGCCACATCACATTGTTGGCTCATGTTTTACTTGTTGTCCATGAGGACTCCAAGATCTTTTTCACACGTACTGCTCTCGAGGGAGGCGTAGAGAACCAGGTTTCTATGGTGTAACTCCCAAACCTTTCTCTCTGCTTTATCCTGGGCATCTACTTTATCTGCAATGGCTCAATGGCATTTATTCAGTTGTATTTATTTATTTGTTTGTTTGTTTATTTATTTATTTACTGCATTTCTATACCACTTTTCTCACCCCTAAGGGGACTCAAAAGTGATGCACAACATAATAATTGGCAAAAATTCAATGCCTCACATACAAATAAAAACAATACATTACATATCTCAAAACAATAACATACAGTATAACTGTAAATTAAAATCATTAAAAATTGTTAGTGAGACACCAACACACTTTGGCTGAAAAGGCTAACGACCTTGTAAAGCTCGCCTGATTCTATAGCATTGAACTACAACAATGAATTTGGTGTCAAACTGTATTAGTTCAAAAGTTAGCCTGAAGGAGCCCCTGGCGGTGCAAGGAGTTAAGCCCTTGTGCCTGCAGGACTGAAGACAAGCAAGTCACAGGTTCAAATCTGGGGAGAGCACAGATGAGCTCCCTCTGTCAGCTCCAGCTCCCCATGTGAGGACATGTGAGAAGCCTCCCACAAGGGTGGCAAAACATGAAAAACATCTGTCGTCCCCTGGACAACATCCTTGCAGATGGCCAATTCCCTCATAACAGACACAACTTGCAGTTTCTCAAATTGCTCCTGACATGAAAAATAAAGTCTGAAAGTACAAATAGGATTATATTATGGAAGGAGGGAACTTCAGAAATGGAAGCGGATGATCTATCTCTTTTTCCTTCCATTTGAAATTCATGTAACAAGGAAGGTTACACATGAATATTTATGTATAAACCAATATAAAATGCTATAATAAGAAGAGCTAGTTACCAAATAGATATATTAAGAAAAGCAAAGCATGGAAATAAATGCGTATGCAATGAAGTATGTGTTAAATCAGAGATCAATGTGGAAATTGGACAAAATAGGCATTTTTTTTTTAATTTGGGCAGAAGAGACTTATGAGTGAATATAAATAAAAGTGACACAGACTGAAAATAGACTGATTGATCCATCTCTAGTAATAAACATGGTGGACCTTTGGAGCACTTCTTTAAAATATGCCTGGCAAAACAAAAATCCTGCCAAAGGACATTGCTGATGAATGTTTGGAGGTTTGAGCCAATCTAGCTTCCTACAGCTCTCCTGAGAAACAAAGACATTAATATTAACATGTGCATGCAACCCCAGAGCTCCTCAGTGTCACCATTTATCTTATTTACTTCCACCGACTAAAATGTCAAGCTGATACCGTGATTCTAAGTCACTTAGGAGGACTTGCAACCAAGTACAAATTCCAAACTAGGAACTGTAAGTCCCTCTAGAGACCTGAGCCAAGCAACTATTCACTGAATGCCACAACTTTCCATTTGCCTGGAAAGTGCTCATGAAAAAACTGTAAGTGTTAGGACTTGCCTCTACTTTGTCAGGACAATCTTTCTTTGGATAAGCCCAGGTTCAGAATATCTTGGTTTGCATCTAAAAAGGATACAGGATGTCTCTCCATAGTTCCTCTGTAATTTCCCCTGATCTTAATCTCCACAGAGTAGAGATTAGTCAAGTAAATAAATCAGTAAAGTCAATATGGAGCCTCCAGTTTTTTGTGCCAACTCAAGGAGTCACACCAATATTGTGACATGGTCAATACCCATTGCTTTACTTCCATTATTGTTGTTTACTGGCATCAAATTATTTTTCACTATGAATGAGAGGCCTTCAAGTCACCTTATCATTAAGCATCATGTTCAGGTTTTACAAACTCGGGCCTATTTCTTCTCAGTCCCAAATTGATTGCATCCATCTGGGTTAAGATTATCCTCTTTACCTACTGATTTGTTTTCTCTCTGTCCTGGAGTGTGCTGGAGGCTCCTTCTTTGGAAGCTTTTAAACAGAGGCTGGATGGCCATCTGTCAGGGGTGATTTGAATGCAATATCCCTGCTTCTTGGCAGGGGGTTGGACTGGATAGCCCATGAGGTCTCTTCCAACTCTTTGATTCTATGATTCTATGATTCCCTATATTTTCCGTCGAGTCATCTCTTCTCATGATATGGCCAAGATATGATAGCCCCAGTTTAGTCATTTTGACCTTGAGGGAAAGTTCAGGCCTGATTTGTTCCAGGACTTGTTTGTTTGACTTTTAGCACTCCATGATATATACACAGTGTTACAGCACAACTGGCACCACCTATATTTAAAACTTTAAGTTGCAAAGGTTTGAACTGTTTTAACATGTCCAGTTTACCTTGTAAATGTATAGTTGAATTGATTGGTTATCTACAGCTGTCAATCAGCGTTGTTTTACATCAATTGGCTCCATCCCTTCCTAGGGAGAAGAACAATACTTTCATTCCATTCTTACCACCAAAAGCTCAACAGATGGATGTGCGAAAGGCTTGGCTCAAAGCCCTTGGTCAAGTCATCTCTTACCATCAATTCTTAAGTTTATGCCCTTAAGATTCATACTTCATGCCCAGCTCATCTGGACGACACTAAGGAATCTTAAACGCCTTGATACCAGTCCTTTGGCATCAAGAGGAAGACTTTGTGTCTTCAATATAGGCAATTGGACTGGGGTTGTGAGTGTTTCAACCTCATAGCAATTGAGAAAGAGTGAACTTGGAAACTACTCAGCTGGAAAACTGCTTGGACCCAAGACAACCAGAGACTGTAATGTATATTTTCTTTACCCTTTTTGGAACATCAAGTTTAATGCCTCAGAAAGATAACTCCTTGTAAACAATAAAGCCTATTTTGAGTTATCTATAGTGTCTTGTTGATCCTCAAGAATTCTAGTTCTCTAAAGGAAGGCAAGAAGCAATCCCCTGGGCAAAAGTTGCCACATCCTTGTTTTTTCACTAAGAACTATAGATCCCCAGGCAGCGACGGCATACACAGTATCATAATTTTGGTCACTCCAGGGCCAGGTAGGAATTTCCTCGCTCTTTACGGGGGTTTCTCTGTTTACCCTACACAATCATGGAGAATCGGACATTTGGCTAAAAGTGGTGTCTTAATAGTTCTCCATGGCAGGTACTGGGAGGAGATATAAACTGATGGAGGCCAGAACCGCCCCATCCATCCTAACATTTAGGAAATGGGTGAAGACGTGGCTGTGGAGTCAGGCCTTCGAGGAATGAGAGAACACCATAAGACCCTGGATGGAAGTTGATGTAGATCCATCTTAATAGGACGACTGACCACAGTAGTTTTAGACATAGTGTTATTTTAAAGTTTTTGTAATTGTGATATATGATATTTTAATGAATGTATATGTTTTTATGGCTGTAAACCGGGCTGAGTCCCTCAACGAGGTTGAGAAGCTCGGTATACAAAACTGTGAAATAAATAAATAAATAAATATATCCTCTGACATCTTTGAGTAGGATGAGAATTCAGAACTGGTCTCTGGGTCTTTTGCGATCACTTGTGGCCAAAATGCCCTGGGGATTTACATCTTCTGGCTAGCTTTCTAGTTAATTAGCTGGCCTGGGAGAAACCCTGACTTTCAGGAATTCCTCTCAGGGGCTATGGTGTTTTTGCCCAGTGGAGATCGGGAGGCCTAGTTTGGGGAGACCAATGGCTCCAGCTGCTCCCATACCACATTGCACTCCCCGTTTATATTTACTTATCCCCAACAAAAACTAATTTGATAGATAATAGTTAATAAAGTTGCCCTTATTTTATCCCATCTTTTGTGTTTGGTCTCTTTTTTTCCTCAGGTTGGGGAGCAAAAGAGTAGGGGAATGCAATTCAGACCATGATGATCTGGCTGCTCTGAGGTCCTATGCAGAGGAAAAGGCAATGTATTCCATCTGAAAGTGTGCTGTCATTCTTGAGCTGACATCAGTTGATTCTTCATTGACTGATTTGCCTCCCCTTCTGTACTGGAAGTGCATGGAACTGCACCCACATCTAGAATGTTGATTGCTGGGTGATTTTCACTCTCTCTCAGCTTAACCTACTTTGAAGTTTATTGTGAGGGGAAAAAGTAATACAAAGGGGAAGTATGTACTTAAACTCTATAGAGCAGTGCTTCTCAAACTTCCTAATGCCGTGACCCCTTAATTGAGTTCCTCCTGTTGTGGTGACCCCCAACCATAACATTATTTTTGTTGCTACTTCATAAATGTCGTTTTGCTACTGTTATGAATCATCATGTAAATATCTGAGATGGTATTTTCATTCACTGGACCAAACTGAGCACAAATACCCAATACACAAATTTGGATACTGGTGAGGTTTTGGGATGGGTGGGTGGGTTGATTTTGTCATTTGGGAGTTGTACTTGCTGGGATTTATAGTTCACCTGCAATTAAAGAGCATTCTGAATTCCACCAACGGAATTGAACCAAACTTGGCACACAGAACTCCCATGAGCAACAGAAAACCCATCCAGATGAAGGGTTTGGTGGGCATTGACCTTGAGTTTTGGAGTCGTAGTTCACCTACATCCAGAGAGCACTGTGGACTCAAACAATGATGGATCTGGGACAATTTTGGCACAGATACACAATATACCCAAAAGCAAACACTGGTGGACTTTTGGGAAAATAGACCTTGACATTTGGGAGTTGTAGTTGCTAGGATTTATAGTTCACCTACAATCAAAGAGCATTCTGAATCCCACCAATGATAAAATTTGGCCAAACTTCCCACACAGAACCCCCATGACCAACAGAAAATACTGTGTTTTCTGATGCTCTTTCATGACCCCTCTGACATCCCCTTCACGACCCCCCCAGGGGTCTTGACCCCCAGGTTGAGAACCACTGCTATAGAGGCAGTAAGAGAGGTAATTTATCTCAATTTAACTAACTATGGAATGTGAATACATTTATTAAAGAAGTACAATAGAGTCTTGCTTATCCCACCTTCACTTATCCAACATTCTGTATTATCCAACATAATCTGCCTCCTGCCCAGGTCCACAGCTATTTCAATACATTGCGATGTTTTGGTGCTAAATTTGTCAATTATGTAATCACTACATAATGTTACCATGTATCAAACTGATTTTTCTGTTGATTTGTTGTAAAACATGATGTTTTGGTGCTTAATTTGAAAAATCCTACCATAATTTGACGTTTAATAAACTTTTCCTTAATTCCTCCTTATTATCCAACATTTTTGCTTATCTAACATTCTGACAGCCCGTTGATGTTGGATAAGTGACCGCATCTCCGTTTATGAACCCATGCACTCCCTTCGTTCATCCGGAGAGGCCCTGCTCGTGATCCCACCTGCGTCGCAGGCACGTTTGGTGGGGACGAGGGACAGGGCCTTCTCTGTGGTTGCCCCCCGACTCTGGAACTCCCTCCCCAAAGACTAGCATCCACGTTGGCAGTCTTTAGGAAGAACTTGAAGACCTGGGTATTCCGATGTGCCTTTCCAGAATAGGATAACCCCCAGCACTATGTCCCAGAAGCACTTTAATAGAGTTTAAGACTCTCTGCACATTGCACTTGCCCAGAATCCCAACATACTACCTTTCACACCCAGCACTTTTTTAACCTGTACCCATCACTGGCCCGGCCTGGTTTTTATTGCGTAATCATGCAATGTTTTGTAATTGCTTATGTTTTTTAATTTGCTTTGCATCGTATTGTTATTGTTTGCTGTCATTGTGTTGAGGCCTTTGCCTTTATAAGCCGCATCGAGTCCTTCGGGAGATACTAGCGGGGTACAAATAAAGTTTAATAATAATAATAATAATAAGTGAGATTCATCTATAAGTCAATTTCCAGGAGAATACATCAGGCATTGAAAGAAAGTAGATATTTTTATCCTAATTTGTACAGTTCCCACATCACTCAGCTATGAAGGAGGAGGAGGAAAGAAGAAAGCAGGGAGGAAAGAGGGAAGCTTCCATTTAGCTCTTCTATGGATTAGATATACTATATATAGATTCATATATTAGTCTATTGTTCTTTCTCTTCCAGTGGGCCATTTGGATTCACGTGCATGTTTTCCATCAATAAGGGACCCCTGAATAAAATGGTAATGTGGGATTGGTAATTGTATGTCAAAACAGTAATTTTTTTTCCTTCCTTCTGATGCTACATTTCTTTTTAAAAAGCAGACAGGTGAAATCCTGAGTCTGTCAATGAAAAGACAGCTATCTCCTTTTCTGTGCAGATAATTCCTATTTGGAGCATTAAACAAAGCTAAAAGGAAAATGTATATAAAAATGATCTATGACTATTGTTGTGTTTGCTGTTGCAGAAATGGAGCATTGGCTGTTATACGTGAATTAATAATAAACTTTCCATTCAGCTGAGCAAATACAGGGCATTGATTTAACACACCGCTTTGGCATTCTTTTTGTGTTTTAGGGGTGAGTAAAGAATCTACTTTCAATCTGAGGTTCAGCAGACCTGTCTCAGTCAACACTTCCAAACGTATCCAGAGTCCCATTTGCGCTCAGGTATTCTTGCAGAAATGGATGGATGGAGACACATTTAAAAGAAGTGGGCACACTTCAGATGTGTGCAAAACATGGATTTAATACCACTCTGGGCAATGTGGGCGAAGGAGTTCAAGCAATAAAAATCAGTCTTGAAGCTTCAACTTTTGTTATGGCCTGTAAGAGAAAAAGAGGAGAACAAAAACCGCACCTTGACTTGGCCCCAGATGCTGATAAAAGGACCTCCTTCCATCACCCAGAAGAGAAGAGTAGCCAAGCATATCATGGCTAGGCCCACCAACTGATAGAAAATCTCCCTTCCAACTCAGCTGACATTGTGCCAACCTCTGAGGCAGAGAACAGCCTGTTTCCTCTGCATCTCATCCCCTCTTGCCCTACCATTGCCTTTTCCTTGTGTGTCATGTCTTTTTAGATTATAAGGCTGAGGGCATACATTTGTAAGATTTCCCCCCTGAATTGAGGGGGTGTCAGTACTCTAAACAATAAAACTTTATGGAATTATACTATGCACCATTTAAAAAAACTAAAAGAAAACTAGTTTCCTCCTTAAGGTAAAGGTAAAGGTAGTCCCCTGACATTAAGTCCAGTCATGTCTGACTCTGGGGTGTGGTGCTCGTCTCCATTTTTAAGCCGAAGAGCCAGCGTTGTCCGTAGACACCTCCAAGGTCATGTGGCCGGCATGACTGCATGGAGTGCTGTTACCTTCCCACCGGAGCGGTACCTATTGATCTACTCACATTTGCATGTTTTCGAACTGCTAGGTTGGCAGAAGCTAGGGCTGACAGCGGAAGCTCACGCCGCTCCCCAGAATCGAACCTGCAACCTTTCGATCAACAAGCTCAGCAGCTCAGTGCTTTAACCCACTGCGCCACCGGGGGCGCCTTACAAAACATTTATTTGTGGTATTTGTGGTATACCGCCCTTCTCAACCCCGAAGGCGACTCAAGGTGGTTCACAATGAACCGCCCTGAGTCCCCTTCGGGGTTGAGAAGGACGGTATACAAGTAAAATCTTATTGTATTTTCACCTAAAGCTGATCTACTGAATTAATGGGCTTGCTATTGTTTTTTACCATTTGGAACACAACATCAAGAAACTGGAAGGAGCTACAAGGAACTTTCAATCCATTCCCCTGTTATTCAGCAAAAGCTAAAGGACTTCTGAGAGACAGCCATTCAACCTCTGCACAAAGATCTTGAAACAAGGAGAGTCAAAAATGCAATGGTGTTTAATGGTTTGTTTAATTATGTTATTGCACTAGCATTGAATGTTTGCCATTTTTACTTTGGAAGCTGCCCTGAGTCCCCATGGGAAGAGAGGGTGGGTTAAAAATGAAGGTTTATTATATTATTATATTCATTTTCCATGGGTGCATTTACACTTTGGAACTGACATAGTTTGGCATCACTTTAACCACCATGGCTCAGTGTTATGAAATTATGGGAGTTGTAGTTTGAGCCACTATCATTTCCAGGCAGAGAAGGTGATTCCCCAATGCTTTGAACTGAATTTCCCAGGTCCTTGATCATGGCTCATGGTCACTGTGGGATGATGAACCTTGTATTTCATCAGTATTTCAAAACCCAATGTTCAGCTCTATGAATACAGGGTTAGTCAAAATGAATAGGCCAATAAGAAAATTAATTGTACCCGAATGTATGTTTACTGTAACCAAACCACAGCTACGTAGCGACAGATAAACTATCAAAGTTTTTTTTGAGCAACACACATGTACGTTAATGCCGCTAGGCGTCGCTAGGAGTCGCTGTTTTCAAAATGGCGGAATCAGGCAAAGAGAAGGCGTTTTGTGTGATGACATTTCTTTGGATGTGCTGCAACGGATGTGGAATGAACTGGACTATCGCTTGGACGTCTGCCGTGTCACACGGGGCGCCCATATCGAACATCTCTGAAGGTGAGACAAAACTTTGATAATTTATCTGTCGATACGTAGCTGTAGTTTGGTTACAATAAACATACATTTGTCTAAAATTAATTTTCTTATTGGCCTATTCATTTTGACTAACCCTGTATAATGGGTATATAAAAGTTTAATTAATTAATTAATTAATTAAAATGTGGGTCTCATCTCCCAGATATCCCATTATGTACATATACGCAAATTTAAGTATTGCAAAATGGGGGGGGGGGGGGGGAATCCCAAACAATTCTGACCCCAAGCATATCAGATAAGAAATACTTATTCTATATGGTCCCTGTGTCTGTGGTGTGTATGTGCCTTCAACCACAGATAATAGCAAACCTACATTTTAACTATACTTTGGAGCAATCATATTGTAGCATCACACCAGAAGACCTAGAAACAAAAACTCCTGGGTTGGGGGTGGAGAATGGGTAAGTGAAACCAAACCACAGATACTAAGACCCTACCTCTGGGGTTCATACTGTACAGTGTTCTATCATTTATCATGGGTGTTACATACCTGGACAACCCACAATAAGTGAAAATCTGCAAAGTAGGATTTTCCTTTCATTCTTATACTTTCTATGCATGTATCTCACAAAGAAAGAATGACACGAATTTCCTTTTCCCGGGGGGGGGGGGAGGAGGGGAGGGGAAGCCAGTCACTGGACCTTACCCTGGGGTTTGTCTCTGGGTCGGGTCTTGGCACGGCCCTCTTCAGCAGCAGCCTCCTCCTCCTCGCTATCACCGCTACTCCCTGCTCCGAGCACAGAAGACGGGCTTCAGCTCAGCCTGGCAGTGGAGTCAACGGTGGACAAGGAGCATGCGAGGAAGAAGCGAGGAAGAGGACCATGGGGGAAGAGGGCCAAGCTGAAGAGGGCCATGCCAAGGCCCAGCCCCAGGGAAAGGCCTAGTGCCTGGCTCCCCCTCCCATCCTCTTCCTCCTCCTCCTCCCCCCCCTCCCCCGCGGCTCCCCAGAAAAGGAAATTAGTGTTGTTGTATTGTCGAAGGCTTTCATGGCCAGAATCACTGGGTTGTTGTAGGTTTTTTCGGGCTGTATGGCCATGGTCTAGTGGCATTCTCTCCTGACGTTTCACCTGCATCTATGGCAAGCATCCTCAGAGGTAGTGAGGTCTGTTGGAACTAGGGAAAAGGGTATATATATATATATCTGTGGAATGACCAAGGTGAGACAAAGGACTCTTCTCTGCTGGAGCTGTGGTCATTCCACAGATATATAAACCCTTTTTCCTATTTCCAACAGACCTCACTACCTCTGAGGATGCTTGCCATAGATGCAGGCGAAACGTCAGGAGAGAATGCCTCTAGACCAGTGGTTCTCAACCTTCCTCATGCCGCGACCCCTTAATACAGTTCCTCATGTTGTGGTGACCCCCAACCATCAAATTATTTTCATTGCTACTTCATAATTGTAATTTTACTACTGTTATGAATCATAATGTAAATATCTGGTCTGCAGGGTGTATATTCATTCACTGGATTAAACTTGGCACAAATACCCAATACAACCAAATTTGACTACTGGCGGGGTTGGAGGGGCTGATTTTGTCATTTGAGAGTTGTAGTTACAGGGAT
The DNA here is from genome assembly GCF_037176765.1 of Anolis sagrei. NCBI lineage: Eukaryota > Metazoa > Chordata > Lepidosauria > Squamata > Anolidae > Anolis > Anolis sagrei. The sequence continues at coordinate 11,024,242 of NC_090025.1, read as the reverse complement.
TTATAGTTAACCAACAATCAAATAGCATTCGGAACTCTGCCAATGATGAAATCGAACCAAACTTGGCACACACAACTCCCATGGCCAATGGAAAATACTGGAAGGATTTGGTGGGCACTGACCTTGAGTTTGGGAGTTGCAGTTCACCTACCTCCAGAAACTCAAACAATGATGGATCTGGACCTAACTTGGCATGAATATTCAATATGCCCAAATGTAAACACTAGTGGAGTTTGGGGAAAATAGACCTTGACATTTGGGAGTTGTAGTTGTTGGGATTTATAGTTCACCTACAATCAAAGTGCATTCTGGACCCCACCAACAATATAATTAGTCCAAACTTCTCACACAGAACTCCCATGACCAACAGAAAATACTGTTTTCTGAAGGTCTTTGGTGACACCCCCTTGCGACCCCCCTGGGGGTCCCGACCCCCAGGTTGAGAAGCACTGCTCTAGACCATGGCCATACAGCCCGAAAAAACCTACAACAGCCCAATTAGTGTTGTTGTTTCCTTGTGAGATACATACATAGAAAGTATAAGAAGGAAAGGAAAGTATGAGAAGGGGAAGAAAAAACCCGCGAAAAACGAGTCCGCAATAAGTGAACTGTGAAGTAGCGAGGGAACACTATATATCATTTCCTCCAATATCAGCAACAACAACAACAACAACAACAACAACAAATTATCCTAGTATTGTTGCAACTACCCTTAGCTGGGAGATTTCTGGATGACCACGCTTTCACCTAAACTCATTGCAAATCAATTTTAGAATGCCAGGTTTGGTTTGACAACAGCATATCTTACTGCTAAAATTGCTAGAAGCAGGAAAAAAAGGAGAACAGGCATATCAAGCAATTACCCATTAAGGGAACATAAGGGAGGCTGAGTCCTGGAACTCCTACACTGAAGGTTAATGGAAAAAATTAAAGTTTATTGCTCTAAAAAAACAGATGGCGGAGAAGGAGCTCAGGTGTAAGAAAAGTGTCCACTTTGCCCTGTATAACAAGCCATCTCTAGTAAAAGGGATGCATAAAGGCCTTTCCCCAGCTGGCACGCTCATCATTCTGTATAATTAAAGGTCTGATAAGGTACAAACTCTATTAATTGGCCAAGTCAAATCCTTAAGGAATTGCCCGTTTGGCTAAGGATATCTATAGACTGTGTTTGGGGGAAATGTAGGGTATGTGTGTATATGGAAATGAGAGGGGATTTTTTTCCCTCTTTGGTCAAAGTGGCTTTCATTAGCAATTTTCTCCTTTTTAAATGAATGTATAATGAAACTGTAATGGACTATTAAGGCTTATGTTTATTCATGGAAAAGTAGTTAATAAGAAGCAAACTGTAATTAACTACACAGTCATACCTATCCATCTGTAAATAGATTTATTTATTTAATTCAATGGAAATGTGTTTGTATTTTTACCATGCCTTGTTAATGTGGGGGAGATTGGGTTCCCTGCTTCAGGTACTTCAGGTACAAAAGCACTGGCATCATCAGACTTATCATCATTACTATAATCATCATTGCATTTACAACCAATAAATGTAATGTTCGGCTTTTAGTCTTGGGCTTTTTTCCCAGCCCAGAACAAAAGACAGCCAGTTGCTGCTTTTTCAACTTATAGCAAACCTAAGGTAAGCCTATCAAGGTGTGTTCCTAGAAAAATATGTTCGGAGGGAGTCTGAACAGGGATTTGAATCCTGATCTCCAGAGTCATAGTCTAAAGATGAGACTACTCATGTTGGCTTTCTGTAGGACAGTTTACAAATTGTTAAACAGAGGCAACTAAAAATACAATATACAAAGGTTAAGAAATACATAACGGAACGAACAATAGAATCCCAAAGAGTTTAAAAGGTGACTGCTAAAAACAAATCAGCAGACAAAGAACAGCACATTCATTCCGAGAGTCAGGGGCAACCCCTCAAAAGATCCACTCCCATGTTTCCAACAAACAGAAAGGACTCCCCAGAAAATCTTAAACTAAGGGCAGAATCATATAGGAGAATACAATCCCGGACCTAAGATTAGAACAGGTGTGGGCAAATCCAGGCCCGGAGTATCTGCCCACACCTGTTCAGGAGAGTTCCACTGCTGAACGGCTCTCACAGTCAGGAAGTTCTTCCTCATGCTCAGATGGAATCTTCTTTCTTGTAGTTTGAAGCCATTGTTCCATTGCATCCTAGTCTCCAGGGAAGTGGAAAACAAGCTTGCTCCCTCCTCTCTGTGGCTTCCTTTCACATATTTATGCATGGCTATCATATCCCCTCTCAGCCTTCTCTTCTTCAGGCTAAACATGCCCAGCTCCTTAAGCAGCTCCTCATAGGACTTGTTCTCCAGACCCTTGATCATTTTAGTCGCCCTCCTCTGGACACATTCTTGCTTGTCAATATCTCTCTTGAATTGTGGTGCCCAGAATTGGACACAATATTCCAGGTGTGGTCTAACCAAAGCGGAATAGAGGGGTTGCATGATTTCCCTAGATTTAGACACTATGCTCCTGATATCGAGCTCTTTTGTGGGGCCCTCCCAGCGGGGGGAGATCCCTGAAGACCGCTAAAGGGGTCTTTGACCTCGGTGAGCAGCCAGCGAAAGCCAATCCAGAGCGCAAAAATATTAAAAATTAATCTCACCAGAGGCTGAAGAGGTATCAGTGACCGAAGCGTTTATTTCTGCGATTCAGCTGAAAAGGATGTGATTGCAGTGATAATTCACATACAAGCATACAGCATAAAGATTTTCCGGCATTTTTATACAGTCAGAACAAAGGAAAAACAGTTTGAAAATCCCGCCCGCCCTCTGCTGGCCGGCTTCACCCTGATTGGCTGGCCCCGGAACAGCTGGGAGGAGGCTTGGCTGTATGTCCCGCCTCTCGACCAATCAGCGAGCGTTGCCGCCTCTAGGAGGCCAATCGGCGCCTTCCTAGCGCCTCCGAAGATGGTCCAATCAGCAGCCAGGAGGCGGGACGAAGTTTGACAGCTCAGGGGAAATGGGATGCCCAGGGGGCATCCACCAGCTGTTACTGAGCCTTTGTTCTTATCGGTGGAGTGGCAGACAAGGGGGACAATGGGTTTCCCCCGGCCCATGATTGGATTTGGGAGGAAGTATGAAAAGGTGAAAGAAGGAGCTATTGACGGTGTTCGGACCTCAGGGGATCAACAAACACCATAAATTGAGTTAATCAATCTTTCTTCCTAAGTTTTGTTGACCCATCCCTTATCTTATTGTCTGCTCTGAAAATAAGCTTTGAGACGGAATCAATCATGGGCCCATGCAAATGTAAGGACTGGTTTTGGGAGGACAAAGGATTTCCTCCCTGTCGCGGTAATCCTTGGGTCACATTCCTTTTGGGGCAAAAGGGTCAGAGAGGAAAAGCGGGGAGAGGGAAACCAAAGTATATTTCATTCATTACATACATTTCATATGTGACATACATTTCATACGGCAAATCCCATCCCCATCCCCAGCGAAAGTTTATTAATAAAAATATTCAGTCACTTTATTATTGAAAGAAATTCACGGACTCCTGGCGAAGGCACACGGAAGCGGAGGCTGCTTGTGAATCGGAGCAAGCTGGAGCTGAAGGTTTACGTTCAAAACGTGGCTGAAAACAGTTCGGGAGGTGAGGCAGAAAGTCAATAGGAGAGGGCAAACAAGAGAGTCCAAGGGGGGTTTCCGGGTTGCGATCTGTGGAGCCAGGGTTCATGCCTGGCCGCCTTTCCGGGACTCCTGCGGGTGGCCGCAGTGGGTCCCTGGCTGTTGGATCCAAGCGGGAGCGAGCGCTGCCGAGAAGAAGCGGAAAGCCTGGCCAGTTTGACAATCAGCTGTTTCTCTGCAAGATAAAATACTTAAAACAAAACTAATTTTTACCCGGGTGAAGGAGCCCAAATCGAGAAAAGGGAAGTGGCAGTTAGTCTTAGAATTAGTTGTAGAAAAATATAAAATTGGAACGGCGGTGATCCGCCATCTTAGGTGTTTTTGTGGATAAGGGGGTCTGAAATGGCGGTTTCCGTATCCGTGATCTAGGCGAACGCAGATTCGGGGTCCAGGAGGCACCCGAAGGCGCCTCCCGCGGGCTCACGGCTCTCCGGAGCCCAAAAAAAGGTTTATTGCAATGTTATTTGGTTTGAGTCAAGAAAGGATACAAAAGTAGCATGCGGAAAGATAAAAAGTTGCAAGATTCAAGTACTTTTATTGGGGGAAGGATACAAAGTAAAGGGAAGGGGAAGGCTAGGTGAGACTGCAGGCATTCCTGGTCTTTGAGCTAGCTGCTGGGGCGCATTTCATCTGTTGGTCCCAAAAGCTTAGTCCAGGAACTGCGGAACTCTCCGCTGCAGCTCACACCAATGTGAAGGCGGGGCTCCCCGCCGCGCTCGGGCTCACTCCTAGTGTTTCATTATTTGAAAGGTTGTTTCATTGAGGAGGAGGGAGAAACTGACTTTCAGCTGCTATAGAGACCAGGGTACAAGGAAGCAATGGTTTCAAATGGCAGGGAAAGAGATTTGACTGAAAAGATTGGGAAGAACTTCCTGAGAGTAAGAGCTCTCTATGAGTGTGATGGAGAATCTTTCTCTTGAGGCTTTTCTGCAGAGGCTATGGGGAGTGCTTTGATTGTGCCTTCTTGCATGACAGGGGATTGGGCCCTGCTCTGGCCCACCATGTGGCCCCCAAGTTAGAAAGTTTGCCCATGCCTGATGTAGAATCATAGAGATGGAAGAAACACTAGGACAGTGGTTCTCAACCTGTGGGTCCCCGGATGTTTTGGCCTTCAACTCCCAAAAATCCTAATAGCTGGTAAATTAACTGGGATTTCTGGGAGTGTAATCTGAGGTGATTACACCCTCCACCCCCACCCCGCTTCCCAGGGCTCTGTAAAAGATAGTTCAGAATCAGGGATTTCATAGTTTTGCCAAAGATATCAGGGTGGAATAACCCCATTATTCCCTGTCTCTCCGTCTGTTTTTATGAATGGACTTTGGGGGTGGGGGGGGGGGCTGGCATGAGTTCCCCCTCAACCCTGCATGACCTCCCCCATTCCTATGAACTCTGTGTATGCTCCCATGCCCCATGCCCCATTCCCTATATGTATGTATGTCTATATATAAAAAAAATGAAGCCAAGCTCCCTTTTCATAAACCAGCAACTCATTGCTCTTGGAGTGTGGAGAAGAGCAAACTACAGGTGTGCTGCAATGCAACCTGGGCCCTGCTACATGCACAATGGAGGACCTCCTTGGGCCAACACCAGAGGCACTCCAAGTGGCCACCTACTGGTCAAAAGACATTTAATCAACTACCAAGCTTGCAAACTTTGTGTTTTGTCTCTTTGTCTGTTTGTTTGTTTTGTTAAAAATGTAATACAACTGTCTGGTTGCTCCTGACACGATAAATAAATAAATTGCTCTTGGAGTTTCCAAACTTCCTGAGCCAATAATCCCCTAACAAAGGACTCAACCAGATCCATTTGCATGAACAATAAGTAAATGGCTCTATTTGCCTGGACCTGGGAGGGTTGATAGCTAGACCATCCAGAATAATGGTGTCTACGGACATATTGAATCACTCAACACAAAGGACATTTCCCCATCTGTGAGGAATCGGGGATTTGTCACTGCCTCCCTGCTTGTCACATCCTGACCTCTGGAATCTTTCTCTGCTTCATCAATGAACTCCATCTCACAGGCTGCTACTTCCCCAATGGATGTCAGGTGGCGCAATACTGTCTAAACAGTATAATGTTTCCAGCAGTGTGGGGCATAGACATCCTGTGATAATGTGCCATGTCTCATTAAGAACCGCATCCGCAGTTTTAATATAGTTAGATATATTCCACACTGGGTATACATCTGCACCAGAAGTGACTTGCACCATGATGATGATTATGATGATGATTTTATAGTTATATGTTTATATTGTATGTGAGGCATTTAATTTTTGCCATTTATTTGATATGAACCTCTTTGAGTCCCTTCAGGAGTGAAAAAAGTGGTATATAAATCCAATCAATCATCAATAAGAAGACTATTGCCCATACTAAAAAAAACCCCAGACTAAATAGAGCTTCTGAAATCCTCCGTGTCTGTTTTGATGACAGGAAATCTTAGAGAAAAACAATGGTTTAGTATTTGCTCAGCCAATTGTTCTTCAGCTTCTTGGCTTAGATGGAACTCTGAATGGTAAAGTATATCTATCAGAATGCAATACCATCTCTTGTCAATAACATGTTCTGTCTATGGAAAGAAGCACACTAAATCAAATCTTATCTTCCTTGTTATTACAGCTTGTACTATACTTTTTGGGAGAAATTAATATCCTCCAGCAATATGCCGCTATAAAAAGCAACAGACGGCTGACCATGATCAGAGAAGTAAGCCCTTGTACTCTTCCTATTGCTTCTGGAAATCTACCAGTTGTGAAATGAAAATGTGGATGAGCTCACTTAAGGAAACAGAAATAGCTTAAGTGTGGAATGCTGAGCCAGAATGTACTTTGATTATTAGGGCTGTCGAGTTGACCTATTAAAAATGTACTGGATTAATCATCTGACTCTTCAGTTATGTATCAGTCAATTAACTGAGTAACTGTACATTTGCATATTACTGAAATCTCAGCACTACTATATTTCTGCAGATACTGCTGTGCTCCTGAATCTTTCCACTTTTAATCCATACATGGACACTATGCAGAGGAATCCAGGATTGTAGGTCTCCAGTAAATGGACTACAGATCACAAGAAACTGTAGTTTGTTTTTGTTTTTTTTTGTCATGTCAGGAGCGACATGAGAAACTGCAAGTCGCTTCTGGTGTGAGAGAATTGGCCATCTGCAAGGACATTGCCCAGGGGACGCCCGGATGATTTGATGTTTTATCATCCTTGTGGGAGGCTTCTCTCATTTCCCCGCATGAGGAGATGGAGCTGATAGAGGGAGCTCATCCGCCTCTCCCCGGATTCGAACCTGCGACCTGTCGGTCTTCAGTTCTGCCAGCACAGGGGTTTAACCCACTGTGCCACCGGGGGCTCCCCGGTGTAGTTGAACTGACAGTATTGGTCGGTGTTTCTCATATTGGTAGGCCAGGAAATCTGCTCAGCTCTTGATTTGCAGTCTTCAGCCCCTTCTACACAGAACATTTAATGAAGTTTGAAGTGAGCTTTAAATGGTTCTGGCTAGACAGCACACACTAGAAAAGCACACTGCTGTGTGGTTTAAGGACTTTTTAAATGAACATAAGCAAAGTCAGTGGAAACCCTGATAGGAAACCCTTAATGCATATTAGTGCATTCCAATGTAAATCATATCAGAGTGCAAAATTGGCTCCGCAGAATACGAGTTGCAGTGTGAACATACAAAGCACTATGCTAAGGTACACATGTGCTAAGGTACACATGGGGAGATTAAAAGAAATGTCTGCAGCTGTCAAACTGGTTCCAGGATTTCCTATGTTATCATCTAGACAGCAAGATCACTTTCTTCAATACCAGTTTGAAACTGATCTATGTGCCAATGTAGATGTGCCCCAAGATTCTGAATCCCAGTCCATAAGCTTCTGTGTGAGATCTCCACTTGGAGCATCAAAACTGAAGAGGGAACAGTTGACTGTCTTTGTGTGGCGTAATGTAAAATAAACCATGTGTAGTTCGTGTTTGATCAGCCCACACACTGCCTTGCAAGAGAAAGAAAATATGCCACACAGGTGAACAGTAAAGAGCAAATAGTTTACTCTTCTTAGTTCAGAACAACATATGTACAACATGATCAGTTGCACACCAGAGCTCCCTGTTGGCCAGCTCCTTCAAGGTCATGCCAGTCACTTCAAGGATACCATACATCCATCTTGCCCTTGGTCGACCCCTCTTCCTTTTTCCTTCCATTTTCCCCAGCATCATTGTCTTCTCTAAGCTTTCCTGTCTTCTTATTATATGCCCAAAGTACTTCATCTTTGCCTCTAATATCCTTCCCTCCAAAGAGCAGTCGGGCTTTATTTCCTGAAGTATGGACTGGTTGGATCTTCTTGCGGTCCAAGGCACTCTCAGACTTTCCTCCAACACCACAGTTCAAAAGCATCTATCTTCCTTCTTCTACATTTTACATTTTAACTTCCTTAAACTTCCTTAAACTTCCATGCACAGAGCTTGATTGGAAACTCAAGATGGTGGTGGTTCCTTCTCCTTCTCCTCATCTTTCTATTAATATCCTGATTTTATTACAAAAAGCAAAGTGGCACACACCCTTAAATAAACTATACAATTACAAACACAAAAAGCTAATATTAAAATAGAATTAAACTAGGATAACTTCTAAAACATTTCAGTTAAAATATAGTTAAATAAATAAATGCTGTTAAAAACCAGTCCTTTACACCATGCATCATTCCTTAGTTCATTTTAGAAACTCTGTTTTAAAATCCTGCCTGAATAAAAAGCCACCAAAGGCTGCCAGTTCCAATGTCACAGAAGTGAGTTATAACCCACTCCTGGAGTAAAACAACTACTTTCAAAGTAGAGACCATGCAAGGAAACAGAAAATAACACTTTCAAACTATTAAAGATTCGGAAGTCTCGGAAGGTCCAAAAAGTTTAGAACTTCTTCTCTTTTTTTTGTGAAAATAGGAATTGACTTTAGAATCAAACCACCATCACCCCCTACATCCAAAACGAGTTTAGAACTATTTTTTTTCGATCAAACAAGCCTAGTAGCCACCCATGTTCACAGGGTCTGTCTTATGGTGCTGCCAGGATGGAGCCCTGTGAGAAGTAGCCCTGTGTCATGTGATGGGCTCTGGTGGGCTCCATCCTAGGACAGAGCCCAATGTGATGAGGTCCTGAAAAGGCCCCCTCTCATGTCCCTGCCAAACATGCTTGGGATAGAGGCGGGACTGAGAGAAGGATCTCTCCTAATGATCTCAGAATCCAGGCATGTTTATGCAGGGAAATACAATCTGCCAAATAGCTTAGATATGGCTTGGAATTAAAGACAGAAAGAATGACCTTCATCTGATGGTATACAGAGCTAATGCCAAGCTGGGAAGTCAAATTTTGACTGAATGGGCCACTGGACCCAATCATTGGAAGTTAGATTCAGATGTACTTTTGATGGGCACTGCTTACCATCTGTGCATCCAAAAGCTGAAAAGAAGAAAGCAGGCAAGTGATCTATCAAAACAGGATATTTATAGCAGGATGTCTAGATGCTGTTTTAATTTTCCCCATAGGAAGCTGATTGTAAGCATATACTTACACACACGAGAACACACACACACACAATTGGATCTCATAAAATATTTCCTGTCCAAATGGTCATTTATCATTGGAGTTGTCACCATCATGGTTGCCAGTTTAAGAGTAATTATGGTGCATTTTGCAGCTTGATTTATTTGACTGGCGGAGTCGAAAGCCGCATCAACAGTTCTGTTCTGGGACACATTCAAAACTTTCCAATCATATTTTAATATTCATGCCTCTTTTGATTTCACTAGGGGGAGCAATTTTTTCCTTTGCTTGTTTGCAATTAGACGTGCTGCAAGATCAAAAGCAAAGCCAAGTGATTTCTTTGGTCTATTTCATTTTCATCTCTAATAAGAGGTTTATCTCAAAGATTGTTTCCCCACCTCTTCCCAGTAGAATGCTCTTGATTATATTATTTAGAAGTGGCATTAACAGAAATAACATTTGCTCAGATTTAGAAAAGACTCTCGTAGAAAGGAAAGAAGATATCTCCAGGGGAGGTGTCAATAAACCACTAGCTTAAATGGAATAACAATAAGAACACTGTGACTGCAAACAGATCAACGACAGGTCATTGAGAGTGGCAGATTTTCCCGTTTCAATTTTTACCCAAGTCAATCTCCAGTTGTTGCTGACATCACTTGGTCCAGAAGAAGAAGTAAGCTAGAGTGTCTTTACATTGTACAATTAATGCAATGTAGTACCACTTTAACTTTGATGGTTCAATGCTATGGAATTATTGGAGTTGTGGTTTTATAAGATATTTAGCCTTATCTGCCAAATGGGCCTACCTAAACAACAAATCTTACTATTCCTTAGCAATGAACCATGGCAGTTGAAATGGTGTGAAATTGTATTAATTCTATAGTGTAAGAGCACTATTAGAACCAATCATAAACAGACAATGCTTCTGTCAACTCAGGGATGTTACTGAGTATTTTATGAGGGGTATTTTTTAAGTAAGGTCCGTTTTGTTGTAGACACTAGTAGTTCGCGTGCATACTGCAATGAGCGCGTGCGTCGTGTACCGGCATGCCTCGGGAACAACTGTGCTCAGTTTCCGCTCTGTAGCTAACCTGTACGGTTCTGTTCTGTGCTTTAAAAATGTTTAAGACTATCAGCTCACCCTCTGCATGTGAGGTTCGCTCAGTGATACGGTTTTTGTCAGCAAGGAACCTGCCTGCTGCAGAAATTCATCAACAAATTTGTGAAGTATACAGTGATACTGTTATGAGTGAAAGCAAAGTGCGTAAGTGGGTAGGACAATTCAAAGATGGCCGTGATAACGTCCATGATGAGGCCCTGGTGGCATACAGGGAACATACCACCCCCTGTTATGTCAGCTCCACTGGCTGCCGGTCTAGTTCTGAGCACAATTCAAAGTGCTTGTCTTGACCTATAAAGCCCTATATGGTTCCGGCTCAGCTTACTTGTCCGAATGCATCTCCCCCTACTTCCCACCTCAAAACTTATGATATTCCGGGGAGGCCCTGCTCTCGATCCCGCCTCTGTTGCAAACATGCTTGGTGTGCACGAGAGACAAGGCCTTCTCAGAGGTGGCCCCCTGACTGTGGAACTTGCTCCCCAGCGAAATTAGGTCAACTGCTTTCCTCCTGTCCTTCTGGAAAAGGTTGAAAACGTGGCTATGGGACCAGCCATTTGGATAGTAAGTTGATAAATGATGACAATTGTTCTGTCGTGCGCTGGGCCTGTAACAGCTGTACTTTTCTATAGGATGTATACCTTAAGCCCAGCGGGAAGCCAGGGGCTCCTCAAAGAGAGGTTCTCAGGGATTTTTCTGAAGTGATGGTCTTTAGAGTCTTTAATGATACAACAACGTCTTTATTATGGAACAAACAACACTTCAAGGCTTTCTTAGTCTAGTCCTCAATGGACTGGTACCTGACTTTAATTAACTGAACTTTCTCTGCAGGAAAAAACCCTTTTTAACCTCTCCCAGGCTGCTTTCTATCTATGCCTCATTGGTGTGGGTCCTACTACCGATTCCAAATGCATCTGGGTATCGAGTAGACCTACCAGCCGAGGCTGAAAGATATTTCAGCTGGTGTTCCGTGGATCTGTAATGCTGTCCTCTCTCGGAGAATTCTTTGAAACTTCAGGGCTGTTTTCCCTCTGATTGCTGTGAGGCTGAGAGGCTGTGAGCTCTCAGCCAGAGCCTTGGGACCTTTTCCCTGGAATTTCCTTTTCCCTGGAAATTCTGTTTCCCTGGATAGTCTTGAGAAAAGAAGCTTTTCTATGGGATGAGCTGGTCTACATCCTATAGTTTAGCTTCCTTGTGTGAGACTGACCAAAAAAATGGCTCCTTTCCCTCCCAGAGCCCAGAACAAGGGGTGGAACCAAAGCTTAATTATGATGGACAGGAGGCCTGCCCTATGACTGCAAAGAGATAACAGAAAAAAATAAAGTTGGAGCTCCTGGTACAGCCATACCAGCACAATAACGCTATGGTAAATTACTATGGACAGGCTTCGGACCAAGTTGTTGATTGTAGAACTCAGATTTAGATTTGGCCAACTAATTGAGTTTGCAGTATTTTAAATGGTTTCAATTTATATTAATGTTTTATATATTGTGAAATTGCTGTTTTATCTGTGTGTGTATAGGAGGCATCAAATTGTTGCCAGCTGTAAGCCGCCCTGAGTCCCCCTCAGGGGGTAGAGAAGGGCGGGGTACAAATATTTGAAATAAATAAATAAATAAATATCCAGTGATTTCAGTGGTGGGACGAGTGAAGTGAGCTGAGTCTAAGAAAAAGTCAAACCAACATATACAAATATGTGAATGTTTTTACAACACAGACTGCTCAAAAACGGTTAGAAAGGGAAATATATTTTTAAAAAACGCATTGCTAAAAACATTTCAAGGGATACACGAGAGTAAAATAAGACAGGAGGGCATGAGGTCTCTGCTTTACCATAGGTAAGCCATCATAATACTTCAAATGTTCATCAGGTGTTCCCACCACATATGTTACGTGGGTGGTTGGACTTTTGTTGGATCTTTCTGAAAGCTCTTATTTGCAGTGTGACCATCTGGAGTTTAATTTATTTTAAGACTCTGTTTTAGGCTGAATGATACTGATTTGCCATTTATCATGATACATGGAGCAAGGATGGGCAACTCCCTGGTGACAATGGGCTGCATCTCTCCTCTTGCACCTCTCAAATAATGGGTCTGCTTGAAGTGGGTCTGGTGAAGTTCATAGCACCACTACAAAGTTGAAGAGCAACTGCAACAGAACCCAAAACCTACTCTTACTCCATAGAGCCTTTCTAGATTAGTGGAAGGAGTTATGTCCTTTTCTTCTGAAAAAGAATCGAAAGCCTAAGGCTGTATTCTCATTGCAGAGATTCAGCAGGTTGACAACATATTAACTGCCATGGCTGCGGAGTCCCCAATGGCACTATGGGTTAAACCCTTGTGCTGGTAGGACTGAAGACTGACAGGTCAGAGGTTTGAATCTGGATGAGCTCCCTCTATCAGCTCCAGCTCCCCATGTGGGAACATGAGAGAAGGCTCCGACAATGATGATAAACATCAAAACATCCAGGCATCTCCTGGGCAACATCCTTGCAGATGGTCAATTCTCTCACAACAGAAGCGACTTGCAGTTTCTCAAGTTGCTCCTCACACATACACACAAACCCAAAACAAACTGCCATGGCGCTATGGAATTCTGTGGTTTATGGTTTTGTGAGATTTTTGCTCTTTTCTTTCAGAGAGCTTTGACACCACAGCAAACTACAAAGCACAGGATTCCATAGGATGGAGTCTGTCAGTTAAAGTGATATCAAATTGTTTTTGCAAGAGAATGGAACAAGAATCAAATCCACCCATTGAAGGATGGGTTGAAAAATTCAGGGAAATAATGGATATGGATGAATTGACTTTTTTGTTGAAGAAAAATAATGGCAATACTTTAAAAAGAACAAATTGGGACCCTATCCACAGCTATCTGGAGAAATTGCTGAAATAGAAGACACGATAGACATTTAATTCTTTTTTTTTTCCAAATAATTTTTATTAAACATTTTATAAATCAACACAGGGAAAGAGGGGGAACAATAACAAGAGGATAGAAAAGAAGGAAGGGTAGCACAAAAACACAACAACAAAAAACACCTAAACTAATCTAAAATGACCTCCACTCCAACCTCAGGATCTTCTCACTCTACTTCTCCAACTTACTTATCTATTCTTGTCCTCTAAAACTTTTATCTTTAAGTTTCTTTTCGTAGTCATAGAAAAAGGTCCAGTCTGTTCTCTTTAGCGATTTTCCAGTATTTCTTCTCATCAAAAAAGTTAGTTCATCCATGTCTCTTGTTTCTTTAACTTTCTCCAACCATTCTTCAATGGTCGGTATTTGGTCATTCTTCCAATATTTGGCAAAAACAATCCTTGCCGCTGTAGTGTAGTATGTAAATAATTTGTCTTCATTCTCATCCAGTTTAAAATCCGAATCTGTAAATCCCAATAAATAATACTCAGGTTTCTTTTTGAATCTCTTCTTCAACATCTTTTGTGTTTCCTCATGGACCGAAGCCCAAAACTTAGTTGTATCCTTACAAGTCCACCACATATGGTAGAATGTGCCTGTTTGTTCCCCACATTTCCAACATTTATCTGAGACATTTTGATACATATGACTAAGTTTATTCGGTGTCAAATACCATCTATAAAACATTTTATACCAATTTTCTTTCAGGTCCATGGCATATGTATATTTCAACTTTTTGTTCCATATTTGCTCCCATTCTCTAAACTGGATGGGTCGTCTTAAATTTTCGGGCCCACTTAATCATACATGTTTTCACCTGTTCAGTTTCCGTTTGCCATTGGACCAATTTATTATAGAGTATTGTCACTGTTTTCTTTTGTATTCTTAATACTTTATCCCATGTGTTTTCTTCCCAGTCAAAACCAATTTTTTGATCTTGTTTGAAATATTCTTTAATTTGTAAATAATGTAACCAAGTTATATTGCCATAAGAGTTCTTGAGTTGTTCAAAAGATTTAATCTCCATTTTCCCTTTTACCAAGATGTCCTTATATCTTGGCCAAACCCTCCATCCTAACAATCTTCTTTGATGTGCCTCCATTGCTGAGACCCACAATGGTGTGTTTTTGTAAAAGAGAGCTTTATATCTCATCCATGTCCTCAGTAGGGAGGCTCGCACAAAATGATTACCAAATTTTTTTTCTTTTAATTCTCTATTATACCAAACATATGCGTGCCATCCTACTCTCAGGTCATGACCTTCTAAATTTAAACACTTTTCTTTGTCTAACGTCATCCAGTCTCTTATCCATGACAGAGCACATGCCTCATGATAAGTCTTCAAATCAGGAAATCCCAACCCTCCTCTAGATTTTTTATCTATCAGATTTATGTAGTTTATTCTTGGCCTTTTTCCTTTCCAGACAAATTTCAATAAATCCTTCTTCCATTTTTTGAATAGGGTTTGATTTCTTATTATCGGAATATTTTGAAATAGAAATATAAGTTTTGGTAGAACATTCATCTTTATTAAAGATATCCGGCCAAGAAGTGATAGGTTTAAAGAGTTCCATTTTAGTAGATCTTTTTGAATTTTCTTCCAAACTATTTCGTAATTATTCTTCAGAAGTTGACCATTTCTCGCTGTAATCCAGACTCCGAGGTATCTAATTTTCTTAACACTCTCTATCCCCACTTGTTGTTGTATCTTTGCTTGTTTCTCCTTTTCCACATTCTTAAATAGGAGCTTTGTTTTCTTCATATTCATTTTAAAGCCTGCCACTTTTCCGAATTGTTCTATTTTAGTTATCCAATTTTGTAAATTTTTCTCCGGATCCTCAATTGTTCCTAATAGATCATCCGCAAACGCTCGTATCTTGTATTCAAATTTTCCAATTTTTGCTCCTTTTATCTTTTCATCTTCTCTAATTTTCTTCATTAGGATCTCCACTGCCATTATGAAAATCAATGGGGATAATGGGCACCCTTGCCTGGTACCCTTTGCTATTTCAAATTCTTGTGTCATTTGACCATTTATTTTCACTTTAGCTTTTTGAAATTCGTAGATCGCATTAATAGCATTATTAAATTTTTCCCCCATGTCCAATTCTTGTATTAGTATCTTGAAAAAATCCCAATTCAAATTATCAAAAGCTTTCTCTGCATCTATTGATAGAATAGCGAATTCTTTTTGATGGTTCATCTCATAATATTCCAAAAGATCTAGAACGTTGCGTATGTTTTCTTTCATATGTCTATTTGGCAGAAAACCTGTTTGCTCTTCTCCAATCCATTTATTTAAGAATAGTTTTAATCTTGTGGCCATGATGTTTGCAAATATTTTATAATCCGTGTTTAAGAGGGAAATTGGCCTATAATTTTTAATATCTGTTTCCGGGGAGCCTTCTTTGTGTATCACTGTGATCTCTGCTTCCTTCCAAGAATCTGGTACCTTCTGATATTTCATCGCTTCATTTACAATAACTTTAAGTGTTGGTAATAGCTGTTGTTTGAAGGATTTATAAAATCCCGCCGTAAACCCATCAGGTCCAGGGGCCTTATCTGCCTCCATTTTATTAATTGCTTTTTCAATTTCTTCCTCAGATATCTCTTTATTCAATGCTTCTCTATCTTCATCCGTTATTTTATCTAGCTTCATTTGGCCTATGTACTCCATAATGTCTTCTTTCATTATATTGTCCTTTGTATATAATTGAGTATAAAATCTCCTGAACTCCTCTATGATTTCTTTATCCGTCCTCAAGTCTTTGTCTGCAGTTGTTATTTTAGATATATAATTTATTTGTCTTTTTTTCCGGATTTGATTTGCTAACCATTTACCAGGTTTATTCGCATTTTCAAAAGTCTGTTGTTTTAAAAATTTCATTTGTCTTGACTGGAGTTCTAACTCCACATGGTTTTTCTCTTGTTTTAGTGCCAACAGTTGTCTCTCTATTCTTTTCGATGGTTTTCGTTTTGATTCCATTTTCTTGGCTGCTATTTCTGCTGCCAATTCCTTTATTCTTTTATTCCTTTCTCTATTCTTCCTTGATCCTTGTTGTATAAAATGTCCTCTCAGAACTGCTTTAAATGCATCCCACACCACTCGTGGCTCCATTTCATCCAATTTGTTTATTTGCAAAAAGTCTTGGATTATTTTATTGTAGTATTCTTTATCTTCTTCTGTTTTTATCAGGTTCTCATTTAATCTCCATTTTCTGAGACAGTTTTTGTGGTTAATAACAATTTCTAGAGGGCAGTGGTCAGACAGATCTCGTGGTAATATATTGATCTCCTTGACTTTTGCGGAGAGATTCCTAGTTATCCAAGCCATGTCTATCCTCGACCAAGATTGATGTCTATTTGAGAAGAAGGTATAGTCTTTTTTATCTTTATTTCTGTTTCTCCATATATCTTCTAAATCAAATTCTTTCTGAAGGTCTGTAAATTTTTGTGGAAGTTTGCCTTCCTTAGACTTTCTAGTCTTCAAGCTTTTGTCCATTTGGGAGTCCAATACCCCATTAAAATCTCCTACCAGAATCAATTCATCAAATTCCACTTCTTTCAGTTTAACATTTAAAAATTCAACAAATTTTATCTTGGGACCGTTAGGCGCGTAGATGTTACAAATCAAAATTTTAGAATCTCCAATTATCATCTTTACTGCAACACATCTTCCTTCTAAATCTCTAAAAGCCAATTCTGATTCTATTGTTTCCTTTACGTATGTAACTACTCCTCTCTTCTTTTTCTCGTATGACGAATGATATTCTTTTCCTAATTTTTTGTTCGGTAAGTGTGCTGTATGTCTATCACAGATGTGCGTCTCCTGGAGAGCTATTACGTCATAACTAGATTTCTTCAAACTATTCCAGACTTTCTTACGTTTTTGGGGGGAGTTCAATCCATTAATATTGTTAGAAAAACATTTTATTTGTCGCTCCATCTTGTTATTCATTCTGATCTAATCCCAGTCCTATGTCGCCTGAAGCCGTTTCCGCTGTTCCAGTTGTTGGTTGTTCCATACTCTGTCCTTCTTTTCCTTCTTTTTTTCGTGGTGTCATTCTCTGTGGTTTTGGATCTTTCGAGAGGTAACTATAATCCTTTGGTGATTTATATCTTGCTTTTTTAGCTTTAATTCCTTTTCTGGGGGTGGATAATCTTCTTTCTTCAGCTCCTTCAGCTCCTTCTGTTTCTTCTTCTTCTTCTTCTTCTTCTTCTTCCCCCCCTTCTCCCATCTCTTCTTCTCCCTCCTTTTGACTCATAAGTTTATCATAAAATACCTTTGCCTTATGTTCAGATGTCAACCAGAGTCTTTCTTCATTGTAAGTCACCATTATTCCTTCTCTTCTTTCCCACCTGAATCTTATCTCCCTCTTTTTCAGCTCCTCTGTTAGGAAAAAATATTTTCTTCTTCTTGCTAAAGTCATCTGCGGAAATTCCTTCAAGACCACAACTTTCTTTCCTTTATAACGGATTGGGTTTCTATTGCTATTATACAAGATGTCATCCCGTACCTTCTTTCTTGTAAACTTCACAATCACATCCCTATCCGTCTTATTTCTCCTTGAATAGAATGATGAAATCCTGTAAATTTGATCCACCTCTTGGTCCAATTCATCTTCCTCACACTCCAAACAACTTGCCAGCATTTTAATTACCATTTGTCTTATATCTTCTTTCTCCTCCTCCGCTATATTTCTAAGTCTTAATTGGAAGTCCATTTGCATTTGCAGTAATCTCTCTTGTTCTAGTTCCATTTTCTCTCTTTGTTTATCCAGTCCTTTTATCTTCTGCGCCATTTCTGATTGAGTTCCCTCAATTTTCTCTTTAGAAACTTTTAATTCATTCACTTCCCCATGTAATTGTGATATATCTTTTTTGATCTGGCCAAATTCTTCTTTTATTTCAGTTTTCATTGCCTTAAATTCCTCTGTCATCTTCGTGATAATTCCCTCTTGTTTCTTATAGTATTCCTCATGCTTAGTCTTGACCTCCTCCTTCAATTCCACCTTCAATGCATCTTGTTTTTCTGATATCTTTTTTATTTCTTTTAGAAGATTGTCCATTTTTGGGTTTATGTCCAAAGATCCCCTCCGGGACTCTGGTTTTCCTTGAGTTGTTATCTCGGATCCCTTCTCCCTAAAAAAAGGAGAAAGTCTACTTTCTTCTTCTGCTTCTCCCCTCTACTTTATCCTTTATTACTCGTCTACTTCTCGTCCTCGATTGATCAAAGTTCGTCTGCTTCTCGTCCTCGTCTTTGACGCCCCTCGCCCTTCGTCTGCTTCTCTTCCACGTCACCGCCGTCGTCGTCTACTTCTCGTCCTTGTATCGTCTGCTTCTCATCCTTGTTCTGTCTCCTCCTGTCCTCTACTCCTCTTCTCTTCCAGGTTTATCAAAATTTGTTTCAGAAAATCCCTTTATTACAGGTTTATTCTCAATTTTATTTCTGGCCGCTCTGTATCGGACTTTCTCTATGGTTTCCAAAATGGCGTCTGCCCTCCTTCCGCCCCGTCACTTCCGTCACTATCGGACTTTCTCTATGGTTTCCAAAATGGCGTCTGCCCTCCTTCCACCCCGTCACTTCCGTCACTTCCGCCCTTCCTTCCTTTCTTTGTTTCTTCCGGTTTCTCGTTCGTCCCTGCAATCAACCTTCCGTTTCGTCACTTCCTTCTCCTCCACTCAGCCTGCTTGTTTATGAAGAAGGTTGGAGCTAGACACAACAGTTATGGCGTCAAGGTCGGGCTCACAATCGCTTTTTCCCTTTACTTCCCTCGCTTTTTCCCTTTACTTCCCTCGCTTTTTCCCTTTACTTCCCAGACATTTAATTCTTTAAGTAATTTTTTTTCAAATAAAGAGATATCAACCAAGAAGATGGAATGGAAGTCTATTTTCTTTTTTGTTTTTTTGGGGTTTTCTTTTGGGGGGGGGGGTTGTACTTTTTTATTATTATTATTTTTCATCCTCAGAGGCCATATTTCGATAAGGGGGAAGCTTCACTGAGTGATGGCAAAGGGATTTGGGAGTTTGAGAAGTAATCACAAATGTTTGTATTAATGAAATAATCCACTGCCAGCTTATTTAATGCATTTTATTTGATTGTATTTTATATTGTGTTCACTTTTATGTTTGTTTTTAGGTACTTTGTGCCACCTGTAAGCCACCCTGAGTCCCTTTGGGGAGATGGTGATGGGATATAAGAATAAATTTGTTGTTATTGTTGTATTATTATTATTATTATTATTATTATTATTATATTTGCTCCATATAAAAACTGGTAGAGCAAGTGGAAAAATGAACACCTCCTGAAGTCATTGTCATTTAAGGTTAGGGATAGTGTTATGTTGATGGTGATTCTTCCAACTCTATGATTCTTTGATAGGCCTGGGTAACAACGGAAAAATTTGTTTCTAAAATCGATTCGTTTTTTGGGGGTTTTTGCGTTTCGTTATTTAAAATAATTACAAAATTTTCCTTTAAAAAAGTTCGATATTTATGAAATTTCGTAAATGTGAAAAAAATTACAAAACAATAACGAATCGATTTCCGAAACAATAACGAATCGATTCGTTAATGGCGGACGCGACCGCGCAATACACTAAAAAACCTCCAAATGGGACAGGGGGAACTTCTGAAGCTTAATTAAACCAAAAACAACTATAAAAACCCTTAGAAAACCAAAAACAACTATAAAACTTGCCCCAGACATGTGGAAATAATAACGAAACGACCTCAAAACGATAACGAAACGAATACAATAAAAAAATACAAAACATTTACGAAATGATTTAAAAATTCGGTTTTTTTTTTAAAATTGCTCCAGACTGGTTTGTTATCGTTTTGTAATTGAAAAATTAACGAATTTTTTAACGAATTACGAATTAACGAAACGAAACCGCCCAGCCCTATTCTTTGATTTCCCTCCCTCCCATAGGTTTCCTTGGAGGGGTTCATGAATAAACCTTAGTGGCTTACCGTTCATCCCTCTTCCAATTAGCATGTATTAGAATTTAGTAAATGGGGAAGGCATCTTTGCAGTGTGTTCAATGGGCATAAATTCATTTTAATAGTAATGGCATAAAATGGAGCGGTTGTGATTGTTAAAAGGGTGTAAGTGGCATGAGTGCTGCACCTTTCACAGGATCATCCAAAGACTTACATTTCAGAAATGTTTTGTGGCTAAGTGAATATGCTGTGCTTTGGCTTTGTACAATGCCAATTATCATAATTCAATATTGTCTGCTCCTGGCACCCTGGGAATTCTAGTTTCATGCATCATTCTCCATTTATAAATTGCTTTCATGAGTCTTTAAAGTATCTCTCTCTATGCAGAAAAAAGCACCCCACCCCCCCCCCCCCACCCCCAATACCACTCCCATATTAAATCAAATCAGATTAGGGATTTCATCTTATGCTTAAGTAAGGACCTAATACAACTTTGGTTGAATTCATATTTGATTTGAGATGTAACCAGTTTCCCAAACCACTGAGGACCAGAGTTACACCGTATGAGTTATACATTAGCAAATGCTGAGGAAAAGTGAGAATTTTGTGTGTGTGTGTGTGTGTGCTCTGTTCATTTTGAGTCACAACATAACTCAAAAACCGCTGGCCACAAGACACCTACTAACCCAAGGAGTGACCATTACTAAAACAAAATGGTTTTGTCATTTGGGAGTGGTAGTTGCTGGGATTTAACCTACCATCAAAGAGCATTCTGAACTCCACCAATGATGGAATTGAACCAAACTTGAAACACAGGACTCCCATGACCAACAGAAAGCACTAGAAGGGTTTGGTGGGCATTGACCTTGAGTTTTGGAGTTGTAGTCCACCTACATCCAGAGAGCACTGTGGACTCAAACAATGAAGGATCTAGACCAAACTTGGCACAAATACTCCATATGCTCAATCATGAACACAGATGGAGTTTGGGGAAAATAGACCTTGCCATTTGGGAGTTGTAATTACTGGGATTTATAGTTCTGAATCCCACCAACAATAGAATTGGGCCAAACTTCCCACAAAGAACCTCCATGACCAAGAGAAAATACAGTATTTTCTGGTGGTATTTGGTGACCTCTCTGACACCCCCTTGTGACCCTTCCCCCAGAGGTCCCAACCCCCAGGTTGAGAAATGCTGCCTTAAGACCATAAAGTCTAACTCCGTTCACTAGGATAAGAAAACATAATCAAAGACAAAGAGCCATCCAGCCGTATGTATAGATAGAAGATTCACACACACATATGTATATGACAGATAGAGTATCAGAGATTTGAAAAAGGCTCCTAAAGAAGGACAATTATATGTTGCGTGTTCCAGAGTAGGCAAACCAGACAATCTCTACATCAACACTGACAAAGAATCAGCAAGAAATACTGTTTACTCACAAGAATCAAATCATTACATATATTGGAAAGCAACACTTTCTCATTACTTTATTTTTCAGATCACCATATATATGTGTATGTGTGTGTGTGTGTGCTGGTATGGCTGTACTAGGAGCTCCAACTTTATTTCCTTTCTGTTATCTGTTTGCAGTTATAGGGCAGGCCTCCTGTCCATCATAATTAAGTTTTGGTTCCGCCCCTTGTTCAGGGCTCTGGGAGGGAAAGGAGCCATTTTGGGGGCAGTCAAGGAAGCTAGACTATAGGATGTAGACCAACTCATCCCATAGAAAAGCTTATTTTCTCAAGACTATCCAGGGAAACAGCATCCAGGGAAAAAGACTATCCAGGGAAACAGAGCATACAGGGAAAAAGACTATCCAGGGAAAAAGAGCTTCCAGGGAAAAGGAAATTCCAGGGAAAAGGTCCCAAGGCTCTGGCTGAGAGCTCACAGCCTCACAGCAATCAGAGGGAAAACAGCCCTGAAGTTTCAAAGAACTCTCTGAGGAAGGACAACACTACAGATCCACCGAACTCCAGCTGAAATATCTTCAAGCCTCGGCTGGTAGGTCTACTCGATACCCAGACACATTTGGAATCGGTAGTAGGACCCACACCGATGAGCCATAGATAGTAAACAGCCTGGGAGAGGTTAAAAAGGGTTTTTCCTACCGAGAAGGTTCAGTTAATTAAAGTCAGGTACCAGCCCATTGAGGACTAGACTAAGAAAGCCTTGAAGTATTGTTTGAACCATTGAAGATTTGTTGTTTGTTCCATAATAAAGACTTTGTTGTATCATTAAAGACTCTAAAGACCATTACTTCAGAAAAATCCCTGAGAACCTCTCTTTGAGGCGCCCCTAGCATGCCACTGGGCTTAAAGTATACGTCCTATAGAAAAGTACAGCTGTTACAGGCCCAGCGCGTGACAGAACAGTGTCTGTGTGTCGGTGTCTGAGCTGAACATTCTATTTGTGTAATGTTAAAGTTTTCGCTTTCAAACTTATATATTACAACCAACCAATTGGACAGCAATTGCTTCATGCTGTCTGTGCACTATGAGAAGAACTACTTTCCATCATTTCTCCTACCATAAACTTTTATGTGGCCTTAACTTTTGGAGCTGTACATTACAAGAAAGGAGTGCTGCTGCAAACTTCCTGCAATGCTTAATATGGTAATTAATACACTAGTACCCCCAGGAAACATCTGGATTGAGCAGTATATCTCCTGGGTGTTCCGTATTCTCAAAATCTGTGTATATAAACATCTGTATCATCTGCTTGTCTGATATTTTTTTTCCCCTGATCACAGATTTAAGATAGAAATGGTGCAAAAATGAGAAGATTGCAAATTGTGATATTAGAGTTTGAGTATTATACATTTGCTTTCCATGGATGCTATGTAGTTGGCTCATTTTTCCACCGCTTTTTCAAGAACACTTGAAACGCACACACACACACCAAACTTGGATGATTCTCTGTGCAATGCCAAAGGGGGGAAGAGGGTAAAATTCATTACTTTCTAATCTATGTTTGTTTGTGTTCTCATTTTTCCTTTTTACAAAGCTGCTGTAACAATTGATGCTTTCATGTTCCTCTGTATGAAGGGAGAGGATGAATTGCGCAGCGCACTTGGTATTATAGATGAGAAACACAGATGACATTTTCCATTCACTGCAAGCTAATCCACCTGTGAGTATGAGCGTCTAATCCTTTTTAAAGACCTTCCCGTTGGAAATGTTAAGCTGCATGTTTTCTTATTAATAGAAAAACACTTCTGTTTCCAGACACTGTAATTATTATTTTTTTCTCTTTTGCATTTTACCATGAATCCAGTGTTGACCTCTCTTAGAGTGAGCTCCTGAACATATTTTACTAAAGATACTCCACTGTGTTTAATTCATTGTGATTTATTTTGGGAAAATGTGCTTAAAGATGGTTTGTAGCCATCATTTTATTAACCAAATTGCTGGCCACCAGTTTATGAACGTGTTGAGGTTTTATATAAACCCAAATTAGTTTCAAACTTTGGTACTAAAAAAGAATACACAAAAATGTATGTTGTTATGAGATTGTGAGTATTTTTTCTGTCTAGGGGAAAATAGCCTGAATCTTAATGATTAGGTTTAAATAACATGGACTCATTAACTGAAATGTCAATATATAGGGAAATTCCATTGATTCACCAATTCTAATTGAGACTAAAAATATAACTTAGGTCATCATTATCTACATTCTTGTGATCATGTTTTTCACATTTCAGTAAACTGAAAAATTCAAGCTATGTGAACCATATTCTTCTTTATGGGCAGTTAGAAAGCATAAGCAATTGATAAGTTGTGGGAGGCTTTGTGAGCGATCACTCTCCTTTTTGCTCGCTTCATGAGTGTGCTTATCTTTGAAAAAGAAAAAAAAAGACTAGAAACTTTTGTGCAAAACACAGTGTGAAAGAGTACCTTGTGCCTCACTCTCATGATAAAAGAGAGAACTCTTATCAGGGTTGAGTCTAAAATCTTAACAGTAAATAAAGAACAACACTCAACAACAGGGGGATTCCAGACAAGAAGCAATTAGGGCCAGCTAATCACCTCCCAACAAAGGATTCCCCCAGGCAATAAGAAGCCAGAGCTGGAAACTGCTAGGCTATTAAATGCTAATCAAGGCGGCCAATTGCTACATTCACCCCTCCCTCTCATCTGGTATTAGCCGCTGATTGAGATTCCAGGTTTTTGCCTGCCACTTTTGGACTTTCGCTTGCTGAGGTGTTCCTGTGAGTATGTCTGCAGAACATAGGAAGCTTTTTCTTGATTTAAGGTGTTGGCTTGCTGGCTGATATCTGAAAAGTGGATAGGCTAGAGATGTCAATGCCTTGGTCCTTCCATTACAGGCTGCTACTTCCCCAATGAATGTCAGGTGGTGCCTTTCTGGCCAAGCAGTATAATTTCTCCAGTGGTGTGGGGCATAGACATCCTGTGATAATGTGGCATGTCTCATTAAGAGCCACATCCAATTTTTTTAACATGCTGAGATGTATACCACAGTGGGTATACATCTGCACCAGAAGCTACTTGCAGCATGATGGTGATGATGATGATGATGATTTTATAGTTATGCATTATTGTTTCAAATGTGTGATATACTGTTTTTATTGCATATGAGGCATTGAATTTTTGCCATTTATTTGATGTGAACAGCTTTGAGTCCCCCCAGGAGTGAAAAAAACCAGTATATACATGCAATCAATTAATCTATATAAATAAAAATATAATGCTTGTTTGTGGTATTCACAGAACTCAAAAACCCCTGGATGAATTGACACCAAATTTGGACACAATACACCTAACAGTCCAATGTATGTCCTTCACTCAAAAAAAATAATTGATTCTGTCATTTGGGAGTTGTAGTTTCTGGGATTTGTCATTTATGTACAATCAGAGAGCATTCTGAACCCCACCACCAAACTTGGCACACAGTTCTCCTATGACCAACAGAAAATACTGGAAGGGTTTGGTGGGCAGTGTCCTTTGGTTTTGGAGTTGTAGTTCACCTACATCCAGAAAGCACAGTGGACTCAAACAATGTCGGATCTGGACCAAACTCTACACGAATACTCAATATGCCCAAATGTGAACACTGGTGGAGTTTGGGGAAAATAGAATCTTGACATTTGGGAGTTGCAGTTCATGGGATTTGTAGTTCACATATAATCACAGAACATTCTGAACCCCACCAACGATAGAATTGGGCCAAAACTCCCACACAGAACAGCCATGTGGGCCACAGCAACACGTGGCAGGGGACGGCTAGTCAATTAATAAATGAAAACGAACTCCAGACAAGAAAACAATCACCTTTTAACAAAGGATTCCCCCAGCCAGAAAGAAGCCAAACTTTGAAAACTGCTAGGCCATTAAATGCTAATCAAGGTGGCCAATTGCTACATTCACCCCTACCTCAAACAGACAAGAGTTCTTTCTCCAGGGAATAAACCCCTTTTCCCTAGTTTCCAACAGAACTCACAACCTCTGAGGATGCCTGCCATAGATGCAGGTAAAACATCAGGAGAGAATGCTTCTGAAACATGGCAATACAGCCTGGAAAACTCACAACAAACCCCTTTTTGTGTAGGGTTTTTTTTAATGTACTTTAGGATATCATTTCCCCAGAAAAGATATTCTGTATCCTAGTATCCAGCTAGTGCACACCCAAGAAATCTATAGGATTTACATAAATGTCTGCACACTAATTGACAATGACATCAGTAGGTTTATTCTATGAAGAAATTACATCATGTTCAATTGCTTTAACCAATGGAATTTTCACAAGAAAAAATCCCCAGTGCGAAAAAAAAAAGAATATGAGGCATGAAAATGTATGAAAACTCTCATATTCTGGCCTAGCAGGAAATAACTGCTCAAAGTATTTCCTTCTCAGGTGCAATAATGAAATTAGCAAAGATTTACATCCCTAGTATGGAGCCAACATTTTTACATTCAATGCTGAATTAATAAAAGGCAAAGATTACTAGAATGGTAATGTGAAAATTATGGTATCCAGCGGATAACTGGCAAAGCATTGGTGTTTTGTTTTCTTTTGGTTTTTTTTTTCCATGTCAGGTGCAACTTGATAAATTCCAAGTCACTTCCGGTGTTAGAGAATTGGCCATCTGCAAGGACATTGCCCAGAGGATACCAGGATGTATTGCCATCCTGTGGGAGACTTCACTTATGTGCCTGGATGAGAAGCTAAAGCTGACAGATGGAAGCTCACCCCGCTCCCTGGATTCAAACTGTAAACTTTTCGGTCAGTAGTCCTGCCAGCACAAGGTGTAACCCATTGCACCACCAGAGGTGTTATACAAAGATAATGCTGCACCATAAGATCCATTTGTAATAGATCCCATTAACCAAGTTGCTCCCAAAACTTCAATCCCTAGGAATCCAGCCCAGGCTCGTAGCCAGGATTTCGTTTCGGGGGGGGGGGGGGGGGCTAAAAAATTTTCAGGGGGGGTTTCGGGGGGGGCTGAGTTTCGGGGGGGGGGGCTGAGTCTGAGTGAAAGAGGGTCTAGCCTAGCAAACCTTTTGTATCATTACCCCAATACCCCCATGCATATGGGATATATTGAGAATGGTGATCAAATCATGATATTAATAACATAACAGTTTAAATAATGCACCAGTAAGGCCTTTTCGCGAACCACCATGAGAATTTCGGGGGGGGGGGCGAGCCCCCCCCCCCCCCCCTGGCTACATGCCTGATCCAGCCATTTCACTATGTGAAATTGCAGTTTTGAACTGCAGTTTCTAGAATTCTGCCAGCCAACGTGGCCAACAGAGAGAAACTGGGAGTTGTAGTACAAAGAAAAAAGGGAAGTTATTCAAGTTCTGATTCGCATCTACTTATGCAGGAATCCAAGTGGGTTGTAGTGGTAAACTCTGATTCTTCAGATGATTTTTTTTTAAAAAAAATAATGCAAATAATCCAAGTTTATAAAACTGTCATCTTATTTTGATTGAGATGACTTGGGACTTCCCTTGAGCGGTGTCAACTTAACATTAACTGAGACTCTGCAGCTTTAAAAAAAACCTTTTTACTTTATTGTTGGTCTTGCTTGTTTAGTTTGTTGGGAAAGGGTTGAATATATTCCAAAAAGGTCTGATGGACTTGGGGATACAACTACAGCTATAAAGTGCTGATTTTTATATCTACAGCATGTTCCTGGCAATGCCATATAAATGAATTCAATGAGGAAGGCGCTAAAATTGTATTTTTCCATCAGACGCTCAATGCCCTCAGATGCTATGGGATTACAGTGACTTGTTTTATTATTATGCAGAGTGGTTCTGGTAAAGAATATGCAGGCAGGCCACCAGATCCATTGTTGGGAAATTACTCAACTCATGTAAAAATCATGCCTTATGAAAGCTTCAAACTCAGCGGTGGAAAAGAGATACTTGATGGTTGAGCCTTCCCCCCTACCTCCACCCCCCATCATCACACCAAAAGGATATCTGAATTTGGGTTCCAAATCAAATGTACATATTGACACTGAGCAACTACTTAGGGTTTGCACAGTCTAAATCTTTGTAAGAACAATAACTCATTGATTGTGCTATGCAGCTCTTGTGCTCGGTAGTGGCGTCTCACAACTGAAACCTAATTGTCCATTTAGCAGATTTTTGACATTTCAGAATGGCAAATCCTGTGACACAACCAGGCTTTTTCAAATGACTTCAACAAACCCTACCTATTGCTTTGGATCACTAGACCTTAGGTAGCAGTATCAAGGGATCGTGGCAGAAACCATAACTTTCTCTGCTTAGAGGCCAAAGCAAATAAGTTATAATATAATAATATAATAAAACTTTATTTGTACCCTGCTACCATCTCCCCAAGGGACTCGGTGCAGCTTACATGAGGCCAAGCCCACAATACATCAATACAGGCAATAACAACAACAATAAAATAATTAAAATAAAACTCATAAACAGAAAAGCAATAAAAATGACAGTAATACAACACACATTTAAAATCTAGGGCTGGGCCAAATGTAATTAATGTTAAAAAATAATGCTAGGCATGAACAAAATAAGAGAGATGGGGCGTTGGTGAGAGCGTACAAACAATCCTAAAGCTGTGTAAAGTGCATTTAGAGGGCACAATGCTGAGAATTCATTATTCTGGGAAAGCACATTGGAACAACCATGTTTTCAGGCTCCTCCTAGAGACTGCCAGAGTTGGGGCATGCCTGATGTCCTTGGGAAGTGAATTTCAGAGTCAAGGAGCCACCACTGAGAAGGCCCTCTCCCTCATCCCCACCAACTGCACCTGCGATGGAGGTGGGAGTGTGAGCAGGGGCTCTCCAGATGATCGAAGGGATTGTGTGGGTTCATACACAGAAATGCGGTCATGCAGGTAGGTTATGATGATCCCTTCGATCATCTGGAGCCCTGCTCACACTCCCACCTCCATCGCAGGTGCAATTGGTGGGGATGAGGGAGAGGGCCTTCTGTTAAAGCTCAATAAAAACTTTTAAAAATAATTTGTTCATTATGTATAAAAACAAATATCCCCAATTGGTCCATGAAGATCGAGCCTTTAAATTTTCTCATTGTAGCCAATGGGCCAAATCCCTCCTGATTTGAGTAACTTTCATATATATATATTAGTGGATATAAGAAACAAAACTGTGAACAAAAGAAAGAAAAAAGAAGAAAAAATATGCAAAAGGTTTTCAAAAGGGTCTACAGTCAGTGCTCGTTAAACATATGAAAAATCAGAATTGGCTTACAGTTAATTATACCGTAACATTTCTTATCCCTCAACCTCACACCCGTGAACCCAACTGCCAATACCTGTGAGGCCCCTCAGAAAAGAATCACAAAACTAACCAGCAACTACCCATAAATCCCCTTTATGGCAATCTTCAAGTTTTCCTTAGTCTTCTTTTCCAGAAACCCAAGTGCCAGCCTCCATTTGTTTGCAAATTCTTCATTACTTCCTCCTCTCCTCCTATTTGTCAGCTTGGCCATTTGGATATAATCTAATTTATCTCTCCATTCTTCAACAGATAACTCTTTTTCCTATTAGGACTATTCAGAAGCTGTATCAGTGCAGGAGATGAAGAAATTTGTCAATATTGCTTTGTTGCAGCAAGACTAATAATAGCCAAAACATGGAAAGGGGAAAAAGAGTAACTTCTCAGTAAACAGAATGAGGGGTCAATTGATAACGGACCATGAAAAGGCATGCCTTTAGGTGGAATTGCACACCTCTACTTGCTAACTCACATTCAGGACATGGAAAAGAAGTGGCCTAGAGGTCATCATTCAACCGAACAAGGATGTCCTCACCCAGAATAATGTTTAACGGAGTTGTAACTTGGCTACCTCTTAATTGCTCACACATCCCCCTCTTCACACTTTCTTTTTGGTTTGCTCATTAATTGTAGTCCTGTTTAAAAATCATTCATTCCTTTATTTCCTCCTCAAAATTTCAATGGCTTTTTATTTCAGACCTCCTAATTAAAGAGGATTGGGACAATTCTAATTTATGGTGAAACCTATCATTAATTCTTTTACTTAAAACCAATTAAAGCATGCAACATTAGTAACAATAGTGCAGTTCAATGGGTGATTTGGGTGATGAATATCACTATTTTAAAGTTACTTTAACCTAAATGAGTTAAACTCACCCAGCTGAAAATGTCTTCTTTATTGTTTGGCTACTCAATGATCTTTGGTTACAGTCCATTTTCCATCTGGAAAGTCATAATAATTTGGAAGGTGTTCCTTTGAAAACAGTACACCAACAGCTGAAACATGCCAGGTGGAAAGGTGTGAGGCAAGCCATATGATCAAAATTCAGCTAATCTTTCTTGAGCTGAGATTAAGAAAAGCCACTACTCTCAGTTAATTATGGATAGGCTCTTGTCAAATTCAAAGGATGACATCTAGGTGCTTTTATTATTGTTATTATGTTAATCCTTTTAATCTATCAAAAAGGACAGACATAGATTATTTGTATTCTACTATTGTTCAGCTAAATGTAAAAATAATTATACAGAAAAGCTTATTGTTACAAAGAGTGATAAGAAACTGCAGCTGTCAGATGTCTCTCAGCTAGAGCTTAGAACAAAGTCAAAGAAGCCTGTGGCCAGGAGGAAAAAGTACTCTAACTTTTGGGAAATGTGAAATATGATAGTGACTCTCAAAAGCAGAGCAATTATTGCACAAGGCAGAAGCTGAACAATTCACTAGCTCATTCCAAACTTTCACACAGCATCTGGGAGGAAAATTTTATTTGAAAAGGTGAGCCCAAGTTGGATTTGCACAAGTATTTGTAGGAAAATTACTTTATATACCTAGCAGTCTTCTTTTGCTAGGTATATAAAGTAATTTTCCTACAAATACGTGTGCAAATCCAACTTGGGCTCACCTTTTCAAATAAAATTGATACAAGAAAAGTTACTACATGGCAAAAGAAAGCTGGAGCATCTCTCCTTGAAAGCCTATTATCATGCTTGATTTTGAAGAAGAGACTGAAAGGGAAGAGGGAGAGCAAGAGAAAAAGAGAACAAGAAGAGGGAGGCTGAGACTAAAGAGAACACAAAGGAAGGCTATGTTACAGACAAAAAAGAAAGAAACAGGAAGTTGCCATGAGCATGTTGTTTTGACATTTTGAGAGAGTGATATACATTCTAAGCTTCCCGTAAATATATGAATGTGAAGGCTATGCAGTCCAAAACAAAGGAGGGAGTGGAGGTTTGATTATGTTGGTGGCCTTGACTTTTATATGTGTCTTTCTCTCAGTCAAATATGCTTTGGTGTTTAGGTATTCCTACACATTCCTCTTAGCTGTGGTGGTATAAATGAAGATTTCACTTTCTATTTCCATCCTGAATATGAAGAAAACTGCATATTTTGTTAAATTCATCTCAAAATAAACAGGCTTGTTTTCTTCTGTTCTAAAACATGGAGCAATGGATTCAAACCTCAGGAAAGGGGAATCCATCTTAATATTGGGAAGGACTTCCTGATGGTCAGAGATGTTTGAAAAGGGGATATACTGCCTTGGAGCATGGTGGGACCTTCTTCTTTGGAGGTTTTTGAAAAGAGGCTGAATGGCCACTTACAGTTGTTATTTGTATCCCACTTTTTCTCACTAAAAAAAGAAAGTGGATTTGTTTGAAGTGCTTTGACTATACACATATCCTTTCATGGAATGGAACTGGACAGGATGGCTCATGGAGTCTCTTCCAACTCCATCATCCTGTGATTCTGGGAATCTTGAACTGAATGCAAATGTTTCACATCAGACAAATATGCCAACACCTGTATGCCTTCAAGCATCCATCATTTTAATGTAACCCTATTTTTTTTAGAATTTTCTTAGACGAGGAATACTCAAAGATTGTTCTACCAGTTCTTTCTTATGCTTAGATTCCCTGCTTAGATTCCAAAACCAGAGAGAATCTGGTGCCTTTAACATTTAAGATTTTCCCCGACCCACTTCTATTAATTAAGCATGTTGAAACTGCACATGTGTAATGATATAAGTCTCTATAGGTTATGTGCCAATTTACAACTCAGGACTAATAACTGTCTTTATTTTAAAGGTACTGGCGTGAGGTTTGATAATGGACCCAGTGTAATACAGAGCAGTCATCAAGTTCCTTGACTTGAAAGGCCACACCAAAGGGGACATTCAATGAGATCAAAGAGGTTTATGGTGATGATTCCCCATCATATGATGTAGTCAAGAACTAGCATTGTCAATTCAAATGTGGTCGGACTTCTGTGGAAACAGCTCAAATTCCAGGGTAACCCCACTCTGCTATTGATGAACACAACATCCAGCAAGTGGAGGTTGCCATTTTGGAAAATCACCACGTAACCATTTGCCAAGAAGCCCAAAATGTCAAGATGATATGGGGTCCATGAAAAAAAAATCACCCAATACCATCTTCACATGCATAAGGTATCTGGCATGCTCACCTTCTGCAAGAGAGTGCACTAGTTCACAACTCACATGTTGCCCAAATGGAAGCATGATCCTGTGGTTGTTGTAGTTTTTTTCAGGCTATATGGCCATGGTCTAGAGGCATTCTCTCCTGACGTTTCACCTGCATCTATGGCAAGCATCCTCAGAGGTAGTGAGGATGCTTGCCATAGATGCAGGCGAAACGTCAGGAGAGAATGCCTCTAGACCATGGCCATATAGCCCGAAAAAACCTACAACAACCCAGTGATTCCAGCCATGAAAGCCTTTGACAATACATGATCCTGTGGCTTTGAAATTCTACCACATCCCCCATATTCACCCAGCCTGATATCATCGGACTTTCACCTCCTTCCAACAATGAAGTTATTTTTGAAGGGCAAGCATTTTTGTGTCCTTAGGTGGCACCTATATAGAGAAGAACTAATAACTGTTACAAATTTTATTGCTCTCAGTCCACAGGAAGTGGGTCGGGGAAAATCTTTAATGGACTGCACTGAAAATAATACATCCGTCTTTGTACATATGCACATTGGTTATAAACACATGGGTGACATTGTTATGCATGCTATTATCCAATTTATTTGTCATGTCAGGACAACCAGTCATATTATATTACATTTCTAACAGAACAAAGCAAACAAACAGACAGAATACACAATTTGTGAGTTTGGTAGTTGATTAAATGTCCTTTCACCAGTATCTGGCCACTTAGAGTGCCTCTGGTGTTGCTGCAAGGAGGTTCTCCATTGTGCATGTGGCAGGGCTCAGGTTGCATTGCAGCAGGTGGTCAGTGGTTTGCTCTTCTCCACACTCGCATGTCGAGGATTCCACTTTGTAGCCCCATTTCTGAAGGTTGGCTCTGCACCTTGTGGTGCCAGAGCGCAGTCTGTTCAGCGCCTTCCAAGTCGTCCAGTCCTCTGTGTGCCCAGGGGGGAGTCTCTCATTTGGTATCAGCCATTGGTTGAGCTTCTGGGTTTGAGTCTGCCACTTTTGGACTCTCGCTTGCTGAGGTGTTCCAGCAAGTGTCTCTGTAGATCTTAGAAAACTATTTCTAGATTTAAGTCGTTGACGTGCTGGCTGATACCCAAACAGGGGATGAGCTGGAGATGTCTCTGCCTTGGTCCTTTCACTATTGGCTGCTACTTCCCGGCGGATGTCAGGTGGTGCAATACCGGCTAAGCAGTGTAATATCTCCAGTGGTGTAGGGCGCAGACACCCCGTGATAATGCGGCATGTCTCATTAAGAGCCACATCCACTGTTTTAGTGTGGTGAGATGTGTTCCACACTGGGCATGCGTACTCAGCAGCAGAGTAGCACAGCGCAAGGGCAATGAAGGGCATTATCCAATGAAAATGTCCCAAACTGGAAACGGCAGGATTTTTTAAAAATCTACAGTGACCTATAAATATGCTCTGAAACTACAGCAAAAGAACTATGGAGCACTAAACTATTGGTGCCATATTGCAAACTAGATTGGGCAGTACAGTATCTTCACATCTTGGAAGAAATTTGTCAAGGGAACATTTTTGCAAGGAAACCTTTCAATTCCATCCTTTGGGGTTTTCTTCCTGTAAGAGAAAATAAGACCTGGATGCTTAAAGTTAGTGATATCTTTCATATGAGATTCTGCCCCCCCCCCCCCCAATAACTAGGCAATCGTTTCCATTCAGATTTAGATGAAAGAATATTATCTCTTTCCCTGATCATATTTATACCTTTAACATTTGTGAAAATCATTAAAATAATGATCCTCCAATGCCTTTGTGAAGAGAGAGAGAAGGAGAGACAGAGGAAGAGGAGACTGAGACGGCTGAAACCCCTAATTTTCCAGTCTGCATTCAATGCATGTTCCTCCCATCAAACAGTTTGTTTTCCAATGAGTAAACTTTTCAAATCTTTCAATAATCCTCGGGGATGTTTTCTCTTTCAGTCTTTTCACGATCCATTTGATTAAGTTCTTGCCTGCTATTTTATTTTTCTTCATCTTCTCAAACAGCCTCTGAAAAAAAAAAACATACCTATGCCGACACACACAAACAGAGGGGAAATTACCTTATGAAATAATAAAAAAGATTATCTTAATCTCCCCAAATATTCCGATTTTGTATTCATTTCCTGCCTTATTGCATTTTGAAATGCCATAAATGGGGAAGTGGTGATTTTATAACATTTATGGAGGTTTGCTGCTGGAGAGGAAATACATTTTTTGGGGGGTGGGGAATTATGGGACGTAGTTAATATTAAAGATGGTAATAATGGTCATAATCATAAGGAATTCAAATAGCATTTTTCATTTATAGATCTTATTTTCCCCACTATAAACTAAACATAAGCCTTCATGTTTGGGGACAATTTACTTTCCGAAACAGGTCACAGCCATCTTTATGACCATGAATAAATGGCTGATGCTCTGAGGTATCCAGAATTTTAATGGGGTTTTTGTTAAAATGTGCAAAGACGCTAGCTCTTGTGAAAAGATTTGTGACAATTGCAATTTCATGTATTTCTAAAAATTGAATGGATGTAAATTTCACATCATGTCAGGCATCGTATAAGTAGAACTTTGAGCATTTGAAGGATTTCTTCTCACCCTGATGGTCTTTCCATATTTTACCCTGCATTTGCAAACAGGGGGCTCAGTTCTACTGCGTATCTCAACTACGGTGAATGCATTAAATCAATGGGACTTGCTATGCTTACATGTTGACTCATAGAATCACAGAATCATAGAATCAAAGAGTTGGAAGAGACCTCATGGGCCATCCAGTCCAACCCCCTGCCAAGACGCAGGAATATTGATTCAAATCACCCCTGGCAGATGGCTATCCAGCCCCTGTTTAAAAGCTTCCAAAGAAGGAGCCTCCACCACACTCCAGGGCAGAGAGTTCCACTGCTGAACGGCTCTCACAGTCAGGAAGTTCTTCCTCATGTTCAGATGGAATCTCCTCTCTTGTAGTTTGAAGCCATTGTTCCATGTCCTAGTCTCCAAGGAAGCAGAAAACAAGCTTGCTCCCTCCTCCCTGTGGCCTCATTCTTCAACAATTGATTGATTGGTTATTTATTTATTTCGAACATTTCTACCCCGCCCTTCTCAACTCCTAGAGGGACTCAGGGCAGCTTACAATTGGCAATAATTCAATGTCACATCATAAAATACAGAATAACAAATATAACAATTAACATGAACATTAATAAATAAAGATTAAAACAGTATACTTACACTCTGATTAGCTATTGCCCGTCTGGTGGCTGTTTAGCTAGCCATCTGCTAATGAATACTCCACTTAACTTATCCAAATCCTCTTCTATGCCATAGTTAAACGTTATCAATGGTCTTTTAACCTGATTGCCCAAAGGCCTGGTCCCACAGCCACATTTTAACCTTTTTTCTAAAGGTGAGGAGGGATGACAATGACCTAATTTCCCTGGGGAGCAAATTCCACAGGCGGGGGGCCACCACTGAGAAGGCCCTGTCCCTTGTCCCCGCCAAGCATATTTGAGACAAAGGCGGAGCCGAGAGCAGGGCCTCCCCAGACCATCTTAAGCTCCGAGGTGGGACGTAGAAGGAGATACGTTCGGACAGGTACGCTGGACCGGAGCCGTATAGGGTTTTATATGGCTATACCGGAGTTGTATAGGTTTAACATTCATTAGGAGCCGTATAGGGTTGACATTCATTAGGACTAACCAATAGGATTCAGGAACTTCCAAATCATATCCTCCATAAGTTAGATAAGGATAAGGTAATGGTGTCAAATGGATAAGGTAATGGTGTCTTGACATTGATGTTCCTCCCAAAAACTGGATAAGTGCTGGTTTTAGCCTATACCGCCCTAAACGGTTCCGGTCTGGCTTACCAATCCAAACATATCTCTCCTTATGAAACATCTAGGACCTTAAGATCATCTGGGGAGGCCCTGCTCTCGATCCCACCTTCCTCACAGATATGTTTGGCGGGGACGAAACACAGAGCCTTCTCAGTGGTGGCACCTCAGCCCTTCACATGGATATAAGATTGACTCACTCCCTTCTAACATTCCGCAAAAAGGTTAAGACCTGGCTCTTCAAGCAAGCTTTTACTATTGGAGCATAATTAGATGATTATATTGATTATATTGATGATTATATGGAATGAACAACGATGCAATTAGACAATGATTTTAATAAGGAGACTCCGAAGATTTTGTTTTTACAGGCTGTATTGTTTTTATATCACATTTTAAATGTTTGAATTGCTATTATAATTGTTTTAACTGTATCTTTATAATTTGTTATGAAATCGAATCATTGCCGACTGTGAACCTCCTTGAGTCACCTCTGGTTGAGAAAGGCGGTATACAAATGTGGTAAATAAATAAATACATAAATAAGAAGGTTTAGTTCTCTATAATATCTCAAGAAAAAGGTCTTAGTGTGGCATGAGAGTCTCAGGACGAGTGCACAAATCTAGTATAAACTATATAGTGCTTGCTTAGTGCAAATCTAAAAGCTGATGGCATGCCCCAAACTGAGAAGGAGGAGGAAAAGGAAAAGAAGACTCACTAATGGAAAAGAATATACAAATACCTGAAGACCAGTCAAGAACTTCTTTGGTTCAACAGGTCAGTTCAAGATCAGAGGAGGAGTGGGACCCTATTCCCAGAGAAAGAAGTTGACTCAAGTGTCTGGTCCAGACTATTCCACTATGACACAATAATCAAAATATCAGAAAGACCACAGTTGAAGGATGCTGTCATCAAATATAACTGAGAATCTGGGTGTGACCAGAAATCTTTTCAAATAAAAGATTATAGAATTAAAAAGCTGGTTTAGTTGGGGTCTCTTTTCTTGGAGCTTGAATCCATTGATCCCTTTTCTAATCTCCAGAGCAGCAGAAAATAAGCTTGCTCCATCTTCGGTGTGACATCATTCAAATATTTAACCATGGCTATAATGTCATCTCTTAAATCAGTGGTTTCCAACCTTTTATTGACCAGGGACCACTTGCCCAGGGACTACTTTGATCAGGGACCACTCTCCAACATTAGTACCAAAGGATTACAAATCAGTTTTTGGTCAACTTTAGATTTGATTTGGGGTGCTGATTCAGAAAATTGCATTGGATAGACCACATCAGCTCCAGTTTCTGATACAGAACATATGCCATGATCAGCTACAGGAAAGGAGTGGCAGACAGTACAAAAGGAGTGGAAATAAAATAATATAATGAGGAATGAGGCTCGTGGACTGGATTTTTGCCCTCGCAACTGACTGGTGGTCTGCGGCCCACAGGTTAAGAACCACTGTCTTAAATGTACCTTCTTGAGGTTAAACATGCCCAAAAAGAACACCTGATTGAAAGCAACACTATTTCTCATTCTCATTCTCACTGCCCCTACATCCTAGGATCTGATCCCAGATTGTATTCTTATCCCAGATTATCTGGTAGTAAAGCCTCACATATAAATTATATAAAATAATCTGGGATCCTTGGATATAGGGCAGTGAAGAAGCAGCCTTGGTGTCATTCCCTGGTTCTGTTGGGCTCCTGATTCTTGGTTTTCCAAATGTGGTGACTAAAGATAACCAATGAACTTTTGGTTTCACGCAATGGCATTCTTCCATTGCTACTAACTGCACATGTTTCTCATATTGAAACTTGGCTTCCTTCTGATCACATGGATTCTGGATATATCTGAATTTTGTTAAAGGAAGACACTGTTCTGTCACCGCTGGAGTTGAAATTAAATGCTTCTAAGAGAGGATGCAAGGCTTGCGTCCAGCAGGAACCCCGGGGGCCCGAGAAGGAACCTTTAGAGGAATTTTCCCTATTAAACAGGCTTTAGGAGACTTAAGCTTAAATACAACAGTCTTTATTAATAAACAAGCAGGGAGGTAAGCTTTCTAAATAGTCTATTGGCTCTTGCAGTCTTGTTTACAGGAAACAGGCACTATCTTCAAGAAACTTTGTTTAACAGAAAAATTCCCCTTTAAAGCTCCTCCCAGGCTGCTGTGAACTTATACCCGACTGGTTTGGGTCTGCTACCTGCTGAACTGTGTCTCAGAACCAAACAGACATACCACCAGGCTTGAAATCACTTAGCTGAAGATGAAGAGCTGTTATTCCCTCTGGAGGTCCTCAGGGCTATGAAGCTGTTCCCTGGAACCCTTTGGGAATCTGTAGAGGCCTTTAATCTGTTCTCCCCCAGGAAGTCTTAAAAGATGAAGCCTTTGCACAGGAGGAGCGTCTGTACTTATCCTCTGCCTTGGCTTCCCTTGCTGTGACTAACTGAAAAATGGCCCCTTCCCTCCAAAAAGCAAAAAGGGGGCGGGACCAGGGATCCTACCTATAATTGGCAGGTGGCTTACCCTATAAATGCAAATTATAACAGGAAACCCCCTGCTGCAAAATCCTAAGCATGGGATTGCACACAAACATTTAAACACAGCGAATAAATTTATTTACTTTACTTATATACCGCTGTTCTCAGCCCGAGGGCGACTCACAGTGGTTCCAAGAAGCTCCTGGAGCTCCTGGAACAGCTGTTCCAGAACAGACACTCTTGTTTTGTTTTTGTTTTGTTTTTGGTATGCCAGACTTTTGATGAATACTAACTGATGAAAAGGTATTCCACTTAAACATTATGGGAAACTTCCTGTCAGTAAGAGGTGTTCAACAGTAGAATACTTATCTTCTTCTCTGGAGCGTATTAAACCTTTTAAGCCTTTCTTTGATGGTGTATTCATGCATAGTAGAAGGGATTGGTTTGGATGGCCTTTGAGGTCTCTGATTCTATGCCCTTGCAACTTTTGCATCATTTACCACATGTTATGTTCTTGTATTTTTCAAATTATTGTAGGAGATTAGGATGCTTGTTTTAAAAATGCATCAGACTGACAATAATTTTACATTTCAGAATTTGGGTAACATTACTACATTCTCTCAAACCTTGTCCCTCCTCCCCAAACTTTCCATTCAGTTTGATCTTTGGGGGTTTTTTTACTTGCAAAGACAGGCCATTTTGAATAAAGTTAATCTTTCTTTTCAAAGCCAAAGGATGTGTACAAAAGAACAAAGATGCCTGAATGGGATTTAGATGTCTATGACACTTTTATTTTCTTTTTAAATGTTAACTCTCCCTCATTTACATGGCTATCCCCTCAAGTAATACACTCCATGGCAAACCAATAGAGTTCTTCCACTTAGACTCGTATTCATTGTACGGTGAAATGTACTTTCATTCCAGTCTGAATAATTGGAACACTGCAGGATTTAAATAGGAATTTTATTCTGTAACTCAATCCACCCCTTTACAATTATTTTTAGCAGATTCTCTCTCTGTGTGTGTCTCTCTCTCTTAGTCCTTTACTCTTTCAACCTCTCCTTTTTCTTATATAAGATGAAGTAAAAATAGGACAAGGTATATATAATATATATATTAGGAATGTGAAAAATCTCACCTTTTCAGAACTGCTGCATTTCTGCCCAATTCTACCTGTATTTCCCCCTATTTTGTTTCATGCAGGATTGTAAGACTTTAAGGGTGCATCCAGACAGCCTCTTTATTGTGGTAACTCCCACAATAAAGAAGGGGCTGTCCAGATGACGTCCTGGACAATCCTGAATTAATTCACCACAAACCAGGAAAACTCTGGTTTGTAGTGAATCAATTAGATAATGGATTTATTTCACACCTTCTTGGAAGGTGCAGGATAAACCCACTACTTCCAGTGTCTGATTACAGTCCAGACACGATTCGCACAGTTTT
Organism: Anolis sagrei; assembly: GCF_037176765.1. Classification (NCBI taxonomy): domain Eukaryota; kingdom Metazoa; phylum Chordata; class Lepidosauria; order Squamata; family Anolidae; genus Anolis; species Anolis sagrei. The sequence continues at coordinate 10,984,356 of NC_090025.1, read as the reverse complement.
CCAGACACAGTTTACCCATCTCCTCCCCACAGCCCCCAAACCCCTTTAAAAAGTAAGGAAAACTTACCTGGCCTCCAGTAGACTGTAGCTGGAGCGCATCGAAATGACGCACCAGGAGAGCGGGGGGGGGGGGGGGGGGGGGGAGAGAGAAGCAGGAAAATCACCCCCTCCCCTGGCTCATCATTTCTACATGCCAGGAGAGCTCCAGCTAGAGTCTTATCATGTATCATGTTCTGCAGTTCATAGTGGTTGGTGGTGGTAGGCCTAACGGTTGGTGATGGAAGGGTTAATGTAAGTCTTAGTTCTAAAGGGTTGAGTAATCTGTAAGACTTCATGGGTGAAAGCAATTAAGGGTGGAGGTATTCGGTTGCAGATGGGTGCTTCTGAACATAAGGAGGTAGATTCGGGATTGATCTTTGGGAGAAAAGGATTTGTCTTATTTTGGTGGTAGATGCTGCTGGTTTTTCCCCCAAGTTTATGGTTTTCTCCCAAGTTTGTGGATTTTCCGTATCTTGACCTGTCTCCTGGACTCTTGGAACCCTGGAACCTTGAATCTTTAAACTGGCTTTTGACTACGGTATAGACTCTGGATTCCTGGACTTGGTTTATTGAACTCTCGGTGTTTGACCACTAGATTGGACCTTTTGACTACGGAGTTATCTTGAACCTGCAACAGTGTTTGCTGTTTTTGTTTTATATTCTGTAGTTGAGTGCAATCTTTATGTTTTATATTTTGGACTATTAAAACAGCCAGAAAGTAAGTGCTGTTTTAATTAAATAGTTTACTGCAAACTGCAAGTTTGGTTCACCTCTGCCAGAATAACGGAAGAGCCCCGGCAACATGACAAGTCTACTGGAGGCCGGGTATGTTTTACTTACTTTTCAAAGGGGTTTGAGGTCTTTGGGGAAGAGTAGTAAGGCATCCAGATGTTCTTGTGGGCCAGTCCCACCAGAGCATCTGGACAGAAAGTGTGTGTGTGGACAGGACTCCAGAAATATCTGTGTTTTTAAAAAATGGATGATTCTGGGATAAAGGCCTGCCTGGAACCACCCTAACTGTCATCCTATTGGTGTTTTATGTTATACAAGTTCACTGACTGATGTTGTACTTCTTTGCCCATGACTTAAGACCCATACCCAACTCACCATTACATAATGGATTTATTATATTCGTCTTTCAATAATATTCATTGTGCTTTTCCATTCCCCAAGAGAACAATAAACAAGCACATTGACAGATACAGCATTGGTTGCATAATGTCTGCTTTAGCAGAAGGTCAATGTACTGCAACCATTTTGTAAATATATGATAGCAAATGTATGTAAATGAATATAGGATCTAACCTGTTTTTTTGAACAAAAAGTATACATTTGAAAACTGTGCAAATCTGCACATGGTACTACAATGCACACAAAGGTCTGGAAGCTAAGCCCTATTAGGAGCAGTTTAGGGAACTGGGTATATTCAGTCTGAAGAAGAGACAGTTAAAATGGGAAATTACAACCATGTTTAATATCTGAAAAAATACCACATCTTCTGTCGTCTGTTCCAGGGATTGCATTTCAGAGTAATGACTCCAAGCTACAAAGAGATTCCACATATACGGAGGAACTTTCTGATGGTAAGAGCTGGTTGAGAGAAGAATACACTGCCTTGAAGTGTGGTAAAATCTCCTTCTCTGGGGGGTCTTTAAACAGGGGCAGGATGGCCATTAGTTGGGAGTGCTTTGATGGTACCTTCCTGCATGGAAAATGGGCTTGGACTGGATGGCCCTTGTAGTCTCTTCCAACTCTATGATTTAATGGTAGGCTTCGCTCAATGTTTGTTCACAAAAATGTCTACAAAAAGGAGTGTCTTGAAATAAAATGCATGAGTGGGAAGGGATAGGGAGTGAACACTGTATGATACCAGAACCTAACAAACTGAAAGATTTGATATTGTGATATTGAGATCCATAAGGGCATACCGTACTTACCATACTATTTTTTTTCACCTGCTCAACTATTCTGTTATTGCTTCAATGAAATCATCTTTGAAGCCTGGATAGTCTAATTAAGGACCTCATCAAAAGGCCAGGTGAAACATCCCACTTCACCTAGTTTTGGGGAGAAAAGACATTTGGGCAAAGGGACAAATCTGATTTACATTACTGATTTTCAGTGGCCCTTTCACACTCCAAAATTATCGTGGAAGTATCCTGTAGATTTCTGTGATTTGAAATTTGGTGAGGCAATAGGCCTTTTTGGTTGAGAGTTCTAAAATACCCCTCACAGAACTGCAACTCTCAGGAAATAAATCCTGCAAGGTGGAAATAATGTTGTAAAAGTGGAATTATAGTTCTATAATTCTAAAATGTGAAAGGGCCCTTGAGGAGTAACTGCCTTATTCATTCTGCATACAGAGGAACATCTTTGCACACTGCTTTAACTGCCATGGATCGATGCTATGGGATCATGAAAGTTGTGGTTTTATGTCCCTGCTGGATTCCATAGCACTGAGTAATGTGCTACCAAACTGCATTCATTCAACAATGTTGATACACCCTCAGAGGCAGTACAAGTATACAATGAATTAAATTACTATGGTGTTAATCCTGTCAGTACCTTCTATGCCTTCTCCCTGCCTCCCCCTTTTTTTTCTAACACACAAAACACTGCTATTCCCTTTCTGAGGCCTTTCATATGCAGAAAATTAACTTGGGAATCTGTATATGAATTACTACCCTATATTCATTGCCTGGGAAGGCAGAAGCAGAATTTATGCATGTGCTGGTACAGCTGTACCAGAAGCTCCAACTCTATTTGCTTCGTATTAAGTGTTTGCTTGCAGCCCAAGGCTTGGGATTCTGCAGAAGGGTGGCTTCCTGTTAAAGTTTGCAGTTATATGGCAGGCCCCCTGTCCATCATCGTTAAGTTTGGTTCCGCCCCCGTTCAGGACAATTGAGAAGGGAAGGGAGCCATTTTCAGTCAGTCTCAGCAAGAAAGTCAATGTACAGGACGTGTACAGATTTCTCCTGTACAAATGCTTCCACCCTTAAGACTTCCCGGGGGAGAACAGTCTTAAGAACATCTAAAGATTCCCAAAGGTTCCCAGGGAAACAGCCTTACAGCCCTGAGGAATTTCAGAGGGAATAACAGCTTTAAACATCAAGAACTCCAGCTAAGTGACCAGAGGCCTACTGGTAGGTCCACTCGGTTTTGAGACGCAGTTCAGCCCGGTAGTGGATCCACATCAGTTAGGTTTAGGATCACAGTTAGCCTGGGAGAAGTTTGGTAAGGGATTTTCCTTTAGAGTAAAAGTAACAGTTAGAAGCCACCAGTTGCACAAAAGCCTGGAAGCATTTGTTTAACCTTTTGAAGACAAAAGAAGTTTCTCTTGATTGTTCACCAATAAAAGACTTTGTTATATTTTACAAGCCCTCTAGAGACTGTTTATGGTAAAAATCCTTAAGAATTTCTCTTCGGGCCCCCTGGCTTCCCGCTGGGCTAAAGTTGCACGTCCTGTTTTAAAGGCAATTCATTTCAAGCCCAGCGCGCGACAGAACAATGCAACTCCTTCTGGTTCTGCTTCAATCCTTTATGTCACTAGTTAACTTGCCCAGTAAGAAATTAAGCAGTATGAATATCTATAGTTTTTCTGGTTCAGGGACTGCTGAAATCAACAATACAGGGAGATTAACATGTTTGTCCTTTGCTTATGGCCCTTTCAAAGTCTGCAGTCAAGTCACATGCTTGGATTAAAGTAGCTCCTTTCTTTACATGTTTTGCATGTATTTAAGGCTACCACTAAGGCTGTCCAACTCTTTCTAGCCTTCCTTCTTTCTCTATCTTTTCAGATTGGATTTCATCCTCATTTTTCCCCAGTTTGATCTTTAGCAAATAAATGCAAATCAACAGCAGCAATTTCTGCTCCAGACACCAGTTGAAGTGTGACCTTCAGTTATTCATGATGTAAATTCACCATGGTGGTATTAGTTTAGATTTATTTCCTTAATACTACTAATCCTTTGAAATAAAAATGTAGATACAGGGAGATATGTGTGACTGGCGCCTTCTCCCCAACATTTGCTGTTGCTGTGCTTTAATTCGGGAAATGGCTTCATTCAGGAAGGAAGACAAAAATTTTGTGAAAATCATTTTGTCTGCTTTGAAATGCAACTGGCCTAACAGACCAAGAGCAAGGGCAGGCTAAAGGAAAAGGGGCAGCTTCCAAAGCTTTTCATGACAGTATTTCTAACACATAATTATATACCTATTTCCTCATAGTAAAGGGGGGAAGGAAATGATGTGTTACTATTGAGCAACCATGGAAATCTATGTGTCTTATGATGAGAATGTCTCCTATGTAGCAAGATGAGATAGCAAGAATATTAAGAAATACAGTAGAATATCGTTTGTCCAACCTTCTCTCATCCAATGTTCTGTATTATCCAATGCAGCCTGCCTCCCACCTGGATCCATAGCTGTTTCAATACATTGCAATGTTTTGGTGTTAAATTTGAAAATACAGTAATTAATTACTATTGCTTGAGAGCTACCATCGGGTTGCTTGAGAGTTACTACTCAAAATGGCCCTAGTTACCCCATTCTATATTATACCATGAACTATATACATTGAGCCCTCACTTATCACGGGTGTTACATTCCAGGACCACCCACAAAAAGAGAAAATCCATGAAATAGGAATGCTATATATGCATATCAAGTTCTGTGGGTGAGGCAGAATTGAGAAGAGATTTAAAGGCACCACACACTTTTTTTGTGCTAGCTAACTCTGCTTTGCTTTGCAATCTCTCTTGATTGGTTGCTACTCTCTCTAGGGGGAGAGTGAAACCCCCTTCCACATGCCATCATTGCCAGGAGGCAGGATTGGAATGCCACTTAGGGCAATGGCAACCATTCATAAACTGGGAGGCAAAAACCCGCGAAACAGCAAGTCCGCAAAAAGTGAAACGCGAAGTAGCGAGGGAACACTGTATTGACATAATAATAATAATAATAATAATAATAATGAAAAACAGTAATTAGAAGCAAATTAAGATAAGCATAACTTAATCTAACACAGGGTTGTTGTAGGTTTTTTTGGGCTATATGGCCCCATGGTCTAGAGGCATTCTCTCCTGACGTTTTGCCTACATCTATGGCAAGCATCCTCAGAGGTAGCAAGGTCTGTTGGAACTAGGAAAGTGGGTTTATATATCTCTGGAATGACCAAGGTGAGACAAAGGACTCTTGTCTGCCGGAGCTAGGTGTGAATGTTTCAACTGGCCACCTTGATTAGCATATAATGAACCGACAGTGCCTATGGCAAACTTTTGTTGAGAGGTGATTAGATGTCCTTGTTTGTTTCCTCTCTGTTGTGTGCTGTTGTAATTTTAGAGTTTTTTTTAATACTGGTAGCCAGATTTTGTTCATTTTCATGGTTTACTCCTTTCTGTTGAAATTGTCCACACGCTTGTGTATTTCAATGGCTTCTCTGTGTAGTCTGACATGGTGGTTGTGAGAGTGGTCCAGCATCTCTATGTTCTCAAATAATATGCTGTGTCCAGGTTGGTTCATCAGGTGCTCTGCTATGGCTGACTTCTCTGGTTGAAGGAGTCTGCAGTGCCATTCATGTTCCTTGACTCGTGTTTGGGTGTGATCACCTCTCAACAAAAGTTTGCCCCAGGCTCTGTCAGACCATTATATGCTAATCAAGGTGGTCAGTTGAAACATTCACACCCAGCTCCAGCAGACAAAAGTCCACAGATATTCCACAGATATATAAGCCTTCAACAAAACAAGGACATCTAATCACCTCTCAACAAAAGTTTGCCATAGGCACTGTCGGTTCATTATATGCTAATCAAGGTGGTCAGTTGAAACATTCACACCCAGCTCCAGCAGACAAGAGTCCTTTGTCTCACCTTGGTCATTCCAGAGATATATAACCCCTTTTTCCTAGTTCCAACAGACCTCACTACCTCTGAGGATGCTTGCCATAGATGCAGGCGAAACATCAGGAGAGAATGCCTCTAGACCATGGCCTTATAGCCCGAAAAAACCTACAACAACCCAGTGATTCCGGCCATGAAAGCCTTCAACAATACATTAATCTAACGCAGTTTAACCTCAATATTAAAACAGCTTTATGAATGCAGTTTGCTTGAGAGTTCCAGTTGCTTAAAGTCTGGTTAACTGAGAGTTACCACATTTCGTAACTTCAATTTATGGTGGTTAACTGAGAGTTTCTTAACTTTATTTTATGGTGATCCTATGAATGAGAAGCCTTGAAGAGCACCAGTCTGTAGCTCTGCTTTGATCTTGCAAACTTGGGGAGTTCCTTGATTAAATCAATCCACCAGTAGTACAGTCTCCTTCCTTTCCGACTCCCTTCCATTTTACCAAGATACGGTTTTGCCCATCTCAGATATTGTTCATTGTCATGACCCTGAACATGGAAAATGAATTAGTTTCAGTACATAGCTATTTCCCTGGGAAATCAAAACTAAACAAATTCATTTTCCATCTTTGATATCAGAGCATGGAACAGTATTCTAAATGGACAAAATTGTAAGATTACTTTAAAGTTAGTGCAGATGTACTTTTAAATAACACAAATTTCAAGCCAAGTGAATGTCTTATAGCTTTCCTCACAACATATTGCTGTGCAAACTGCAAGCTACTGTACATTAATTATTCATTCTCCTGTACTTCATTATTTTTACTGCTCAACGCCAGGTTTATTTAGGCATTACTAATAAAGAATTGCTGATATTGAATATGGTAAACTCGGGGCTATTTCAATTAATCAAGAGTCAACAAACTTAATTAATTCACACATTATCTAAAGCTGAGAATTCTCCTCATATTTATGAAACACACACACAAACACACACACACACATATTCCCTGTGTTCTTTCGTGCCTTCATAACTTGTGATTTATAGCAACTGGTGTGAATCCTTGCTGAGGTGGAGTGCAGGGAGAATAATTACCGAAGTCATTTATTTGTCACTAATGAAACAATTAATTTATATGAACAGTAGCAGTGGCCAGTCTAGCGAGATAAAGGAACTGAGAAGGATATCATTTAAAGTTTTCAACAAACACTTTGTGCTTTAGAACGTTAATGTCCTAGACACATAGGGAGATGAATACAATGCATCTCAAGTTATTATATGCAGGGACTGAGCTGACTGGCACAACCTGGGGATCACAACCAGATACAGTTAAGACATCTGCCCTTGCGCTGTGCTACTCTGCTGCTGAGTATGCATGCCCAGTGTGGAACACATCTCACCACACTAAAACAGTGGATGTGGCTTTTAATGAGACATGCCACATTATCACGGGGTGTCTGCGCCCTACACCACGGGAGAAATTACACTGCTTAGCTGGTATTGCACCACCTGACATCCGCCGGGAAGTGGCAGCCAATAGTGAAAGGAGCAAGGCAGAGACATCTCCAGCTCATCCCTTGTTTGGGTATCAGCCAGCAAGTCCACAACTTAAATCCAGACATAGTTTTCTAAGATCTACAGAGACACTCGCTGGAACACCTCAGTAAGCAAGAGTCCAAAAGTGGCAGGCTCAAACCCAGAACCTCAACCAATGGCTGATACCAAATGAGAGACTCCCCCTTAGGCACACAGAGGACTGGGCGACTTGGAAGGCGCTGAACAGACTGCGCTCTGGCACCACGAGATGCAGAGCCAACCTTCAGAAATGGGGCTACAAAGTGGAATCCTCGACATGCGAATGTGGAGAAGAGCAAACCACTGACCACCTGCTGCAATGCAACCTGAGCCCTGCCACATGCACAATGGAAGACCTTCTTGCAGCAACACCAGAAGCACTCCAAGTGGCCAGCTACTGGTCAAAGGACATTTAATCAACTACCAAACTCACACATTTTGTATTTTGTCTGTTTGTTTGCTTTGTTCTGTTAGAAATGTAATATAATTGACTGGCTGCCCTGACACGAGAAATAAATAAATAAAATATGCAGGGACTAGAATTATTATTTCTCACTGTTTCTTTTTTCCCTGGAAACACACTAGGGACCTGACGACTCAGAGTTTCACATTGGTCTGGTCACCACCTGCTGACCAAATGCAAGAGATTTCTGCTGAGCAGGCTATGGAGTTAACTGTTTCTCTGTTTGTGGAGTTAAGGAAAGAAAGGTCTCCTCTGTGAAGATCATTGAGGCTAGCTGAGAAGAGAGCCAGCAACAGGTAACACCTGTAAAAGTAGGATATAAGAGACTAGAGTTTGTTCCCTGATTGCTGGCTGCAATGTCAGTTCTTAAGTCAAGACCCTGAATCCTTGATCTGTCATGTTCTCTGGAACCTGGACTACCCTTGGACATCAGCTTTAAAATTTATGGAATCAACCTTGCACCTTGGATATTACTGGTAAATGGCTCTTGACCCTGGAACAGACATTTGACTTACCTCTTGCACATTCCTTTGAGTGTTTCCTATCTTTGTAGACTTTTTGGCTAGGCCAGGGATTGTTTGTTTATACTCTAACTGTATTTGGGAGCTGTGGCCTTCACACAAATATGGACAGTTCATTGCCCTCCAAAGCAGTCTATTACACTGCCAAACAGCTCTTACAGAAAAGTTCTTCCTAATGCACCAGGATTGTGGTGCAGCTGGCTGAGTGTCAGCTGCATTAAGATCACTCTGACCAAAAGGTCATGAGTTCGAAGCCAGCTCGGGTTGGAGTGGGTTTCCAACCAATTGTGCAGCCTGTTGTCGATCTTTGCAACCCGAAAGACAGTTGCATCTGTCAAGTAGGAAAATTAGGTACCACCTTAAAGTGTGGGGAGGCTAAATTAACTAATTTATGAGGCCATAAAAAAGTCTCCAGCAAAGCACTCCGGCAAAAAAGCATGTGGGGAATGCAGAAGTACTTCATCAGTGTCACAGATGGACGATGAAAGCAACAGCTCCCCTGGTGGCCAGAAAAAGTTAAATAGCCTCTGTGTATGTCTGTATATGTTGTTTGTCAAAATTGGCATTGAATGTTTGCCATATATGTGTACACTGTAATCCGCCCTGAGTCCCCTGCGGGGTGAGAAGGCGGAATATAAATGCTGCAAATAAATAAACAAATAAATAAATAAATAAATAAATGTTTACATAGACTGTATTTTATTGTACGTCAGATGCTGGAGATGGAAAAAAGGGGAAGCCCTTTACCTTTGTCACTGTTACATGCTGTTGTTCATTGTGTTTGTTAAAAGGCATTGAATGTTTGCCTCACATGTGTATTGTAATCTGCTCAAAGTCCCACCAGGGAGATAAAGCAGAATATAAAGAAAGTGTATTATTATTATTATTTGATACACAACAAGATTAATAATAATAATAAATAATAAAACTTTATTTGTACCCCGCTACAAATACAAGGGACCTGGTGTGGCTTACATGAGGATGAGCCCACAATACATCAGTAAAAACAACAACAGTAATACAAAACAATAAAATAAAACTCATAAACAGAAAATAAGCAGTAAACATCAACAATAACACAACAATGTTTAAAAAAACCTATAACTGAGCCAAATGTAATATTTAAATTTTTAAAAATAATGTTGAGCATGACCAGATGAAATATAACTAGGATAGAATTTTTGGAGAAGAATGGGGTGTGTAGACAATCCTAGATCACTAATAAAGTGCATTTAGGGACATATTGCTGGGAGTTTCCTTATTCTGGGAAGGCACACTGGAACAACCACGTTTTCAGGCTCCTCCTAAAAATTGCCAAGAGTTTATTTAATTAATTTATTTATTTAAAAGTTTTCTATACCGATCTTCTCACCTACAAGAGGGACTCAGATCCGGTTCACAACATGTGTTCATATACAAAAATACAAACCACACAATGCATCATCATTACACAATTAAAAACATATTACAATACAACATCGTCATCGTCACACTTACATAGCCACGTTGTCAAAGCATTCCTGGTCATAATTCACAGTTATTCATTCTCCTTCCATGTGAACCAAAGTTGACTCAGTTATCAAAGGCCGCATTCCATAGCCAAGTCTTTGTTAGCTTCCTAAACGTCAGGAGGGAGGGAGCAGTTCTAATCTCCTGTGGGAGGGAGTTCCAAAGCCAGGGAGCCACCATTGAGAAGGCCCTGTCTCTCGTCCCCACCAACCGTGATTGTGACAGTGGTGGGATCGAGAGCAGCCCCCCCCCCCCCCGGAAGATCTTAAAGACCTCGATGGTTCATAGGGGAGAATCCGTTCGGACAGGTAAACAGGGCCAGAGTCGTTTAGGGCTTTGTAGGTCAAAACCAGCACTTTGAATTGTGCTTGGAAGCTAATCGGCAGCCAGTGGAGTTGGGGCATGCCTGATGTCCTTGGGGAGTGAGTTCCAGAGTCGGGGGGCCACCACCGAGAAGGCCCTCTCCCTCACCCCACCAATCGTGCCATAGCAAACAAGATCACTATGTTGGCTATTGTTGTTGTTATTATTACATTAGCCCTCAACTTTCACTGGGTTTCTGGGCACATGAACCCTGTGAAACTGAAAAGCTCACACATTTTTTTTTTAAAAAAATGCTATATTTTTAACCTAAGAAAACACATTACTAGGAATCTCTGGGTTCTCTACCATGGCTTTGTAGTCAGCTTCTGGAAGACATTGGGCAGAGAACCACAATGAAGGACCTAGACATTTCTAGACTGGTGTTCTCTCTAGGCATATGTAGGTTCTCTGGATGATCTGTGAACAACCTCAGATGGAAAGTGACTGTAGGATCCCACTTAAAGATGTAGAGATTCCTAGGGAGAACATTTTAAATCTAATCCTAATCAAATCTGCAAAAGTCAAACCCACAAAGGGTTGGCTGTATTTTGACTCCAATTTGTGTTCAGTCAGCTACTCTAGGTTTGCCTTATTTCACAGGATTGTGGTTACGACTTGGGAGAATGTGATGACAGACAAGTCTTGTATTCTACGAGTCCACTAAATCGTAGGGTATGAAGTTAGCAAGTAGATCAATACATGCTAAAGAATGAGGCTGATGATCGTACTACTTAAGGAATTTCTTCTCCATTTTTAAACTCTTGACTGAATATCCACTTCGGATGAGGGAAATGAAATCACAGCTTGAATTAACAGCTCCATTGAGGTTTGCAACTCAGGTAGACAATAGAAGAGAGCTCTTGTTCAACTTAATTATGGAGGTATAGAATATATGTACCTTTTCTTGTCATTGATAAGAAAGTGTGCCTTCATTCATTGGGGGAAAAATTGTGAGAGCTCTTTTGACCACTTTGTTAATTTTGCAAGTACCAGTATTTGATGTTATTACCCACCATCATCTGCCTATTCATTTGCATTTTCTCTAATTTACAGATGGCAGTAGTATAACAAAGGAGCAATTTGACCCCCTCGTTAGCTATATCTGTTTGTGAACAAGGCTTGAAGTACCATTGATTTGAACATTTTGGGGAGACAAAGAAAGGAAACAAATGACTCAATTTAGCTTCAATAGAGCTAAATCCAACATGTCATATCACTGCTCCCACCATCTCACCAAGAAAAAGATTAATATATATATATATATATATATATATATATATATATATATGTGTGTGTGTGTGTGTGTGTTTTCTTTGTAATGAAAAGATATAACTGTAATTTATTTTTGGACATAGAGTGCATTTCTTTGGCCAGATTACAGTCCGGTACCATTTCACACACAGCTAGTCAACCTATTTGAGAAAAAAATAATCTTACTACCATCACAGGAAAGTAATTTTTAAACCCATAAAACTTAATAGGTAGCATACCTCTCCTTTCTGTAGTATTTCTTAAGGGAAATATCAAGACTACCAATGGAAAGAATATGGATTAGTAGCAATTTAGGTTTAAGAACCCAGTGAACGGACAGTAGAAAGCCTCAGGCATGTAGAAATTTAACTTCTCCTGATTTGTTGCTGCTGTCATTTTTCAACCTCAGGTGGAAAGTGACTGTAAAGCACGGCTGTAGCCAAACTCTAAACCTATAAGGCAGAACGTGGAAACTTCAGGAGTCCATTCTGGATACTAATGAAATAAAAGCAAATTGATAGTGATTTCATTTGATATTGATGGAGAAAGGAGTGAGGACATAGTTTTTGTGCCATTTAACTGCAATACTGCACGATTGTCTGCCTCAGATACCAACATACTTGACTTGTCTTGGTATGATACTATGGGAAGGGGGTAGGTGGGATGATGATATTGCCCCTCCAAATAAAGATTTTGCACACAAATCAACTGTTCTTCCCATTCTCAAATTTACCACATTGCAGGGTAAGATACAAAATTTTGTTTCACCCTGCAGCAAACTAAGACGATGAAAGAAAACCTACAAGTAGGTTACAAGCAGGGGCGGCTCAATCCATTACGCAAAGTAAGCATTTGCAGTACAGTTGATTCAGTACAGTTACTGGGATGTAACTACATATGGCACACAGAACTATCAGTGATTGGTTGGGGGGGGGGGTGCCAAAATACTGTTGCTTACCATTGAAAATTACCTAGGGCCGCCTCTGGTTACAAATAAGATATCCTGCAAATTGTTGACATTCAGAACTTTTAAATATACTGTGTTCAATGTCATTACTTCATTACTCATTAATTGCCCCTATTCTCTTGATGTCTGAACTGTATTTCTGAGTGATCACATGAAATTTCAAATTACCATGATGCTAGAAATTTGAGGATTGAAGGATAATTCTATTGAAGGAACAGAATACGTATGGGAGCAATGCCATCATTTTGTCCATTCTGCAGCTACACTCCTTCTCTTTACTATTTTGGTTAGTCTTCTCTGACACTTTCCAGATTGCCACTGTAGGGGCTTAGCTTGTGATTGTCTCTTTGCCTCAGGCTCCTAAGGAGAATGATCATGAGTCTGCAGAGGTTCCATTGTCTGAGTTAAATGATCAGGTTTCTGCTGACTCTCAGGGGTTTGTGTATAGATATGATGATCAAGAGAGTACATTTAGCCAGAGTGAACCTGAGGATTCTGGGATAGTTGGTTCCCAAGGCAAAGATGCTTCGATGCTAACAGAAAAAGAGGCCGAGAAAAAGGTTGAACGGCCAAGACCAAATAATGATAGTGAAAGGAATGCACTAATTGGCAAGCCGAGGGAGGACCAGACACTCTCTGAGAGGAGAAGTCAAATCAATCAACATTGCCACCTGAAAGGGAGTAGAAGACAGTCTGAAAGATTAAGAGAAAAAAGGGGTCAGGGAGAGGTTTGCCAAGGGAAACGGAATGCTTTTGCTATGGCTTTCTAAATAAATATAGGGCCTGTGAATCTATACTCTTCAGTGAGTTCAACGTTTGGTTTTCATGCGTAACCATGCCTTTTGTTTCATGCCTTCTTGTTCATGCTTAGATTCCTGTTTACTTCTGCCTGGGATTCATGTTCATGCTGAGATTCTTGTATGCGGTTTGTCCTGATTTCAAGCTCCTGCATTGGGATTTAATGGTTCAAGTTTGCTGCTGTTTCTTCAGGGGACTTTGGTCTTTTGCAATCTTTTGGAACTGAAAGACACTAACTCCTGTGGACTTGTTTATTGGATTTTTGCAACCCTCCTGGTTCCTGACTGTTAATTAACTATCTTATTTTACTTTGCTCAACTGACTGTTTTGTGGTCATTTCTTTATTACCTGTTTGAATGCCTTTTACCTTTTTGGCTATTGCTATATTAATCCTCAATAGACTGCTTTGCTATAAAGAATATTGGTTTGTATTGTTGAAAGTTTTCATGGCCGGAATCACTGGGTTGTTGTAGGTTTTTTTCA